>NC_134357.1:386734879-386909879 GCF_048569485.1 Anomaloglossus baeobatrachus
CCAGGAGGTGCCCAACGCTAAAGGGACCAGAACCTGCATGTTTTAAAGTTTTATATGGACTGTCACCTTTGTTGAACGTTCTCCAGTGTTCAAATGGAGGAGGCTGTCAGGGACTGGCTGAAGGGTTCCTGATGGAAGGGGACAGGAAAGTTCTGCAATAATTAGACTGCGCCCTCCTTGTTGAACCTTTTTCCACCCTTTATTCCAGAGAAAAGGCCATCAGGGACTTGGACGGTGCAGTGCTGGTAGACGGCACCAGGAGGCCCCGGTGGGGGTCGGCGCAAGGAGCAACGGCTACCAGGTTGCTCAGGACTTCTACAGAGTCATCTATCACAACGCCCGGGACCTTAACCTGGTCACAGACCCACAATAGGTTTGCAGGGGGTGGGTTAATGGGATCCGGGACATTGGGACTGGACTGTTGCAGGAAGAGGCTGCAACGGAGCAGGTTGAGCCTCCGCACAGTCAAGTGACTTAGGTGGCAATTGACCCTGTAACTGTTTTCCATTAATACCACTTACTTTTCCAGCCTTTTGTTATCCCAGTCCCAATTTGTTTTGAGATGTGTTGCTGCCATCAATTTCTATCAGTTGATTTTTTTCAAATGAAATGGAAAAATGTCTTACTTCTGATCTGTGTTTTATGTTCTGTCGTGAATAAAATATGGCTATAAGACATTTCCAAATCATTGCATTTATGTTTTATTTACAGTTTGCACAGCATCCCAAATTTTTTGTAATTGGGGTTGCAATTATGAGTAGTTTCTCGCCAAAGCACAGCAATCATTTCATAAATCACAGTAAGGGACCTTAGAACTCTTGTCTCTAATCTTCTCTTCTTACATGCTGATTTTTCAGGATTAAATCTGTAAATTGTATTTTAAAAAAAAAATAAAATGCTACGTGTACATGATATTCTGAACAGAAATCACTGGACATAGTGTCTATGCTTTGTCGGCTTAGAAGTTCTTTAACTCTCATTACAGTATGACATTAGGTAACCAGTCTCTACAATAGACAAAACTGTAAACTAGAGTTGGTGTGAATAATTTCACACGACCCATTCGATCGGCCACAAATACACTGTGGCCGCTGAACTGAATAGGGAGTACTGCCTCTTACCTGATGACATGCATGGCCTTTTTTTTTTATTTAGCGGTCTGGTGACACGTCATAATTTCCTTGTGATGCACATGTGATGTGCGCCATGGTAGCTAATCAAAAGAAGAGTCGTAGATATAAGCAGGTAAGGGGAGGTACCCTCTCTGCCATGGAGTAGCCACAGATCACTGCTGTGGACGATGGAATGGGACAAGAGAATAAATTTGCATCTACTCTCTAAAGACCCTTCAACCTTTTCTCTAGTTTAGCATCAAACCAAATAGTAATAATATTATAATAATATTTATTCATTTATATAGTGCTGTTAATTCCACAGCGCTTTACATACAACGGCAACACTGTCCCCATTGGGGCTCACAATCTAGAGTCCCTATCTGTATGTCTTTGGAGTGTGGGAGGAAACCCACGCAAACACGGGGAGAACATACAAACTCTTTGCAGATGGTGTCCTTGGTGGGATTTGAACCCAGGACCCCAGCGCTGCAAGGCTGCAGTGCTTACCACTGAGCCACCGTGCTGCCCAGTAGTAGAAAAACTTTATGTATAAACTTTAATAGATTTTTTGGCCATGGTACCGTGTTTTTCCAAAAAAAAAGTCATCCCCCAAAAATAAGCTCTAGCAACCCTTCAGCATTTTTGGAGCAAAGCGTAAATACAAGCCCTACTCTGAAAATAAGCCCTAGTCGCGGATCAATAATGAAGTGTCCGTGCAACTAAAAAGTTAAAGATACTGCAGGACACTTCATTATAGACAGCGGACACCCCACAATGATACTCACCAGACACCGAGTGGGAGGACCTGCAGTGATCGCACACCCACACTCATCAGATCTCACACCCGCAAACATCAGATCACACACACACACACCACATCCTGAGATACTGATTTCATCTAGCCAGCAGAATCCTGAGACGCAGTGCCGTGGAGCGCAAAGAACTGCGAATGGAATGCTTAGGCTGCTTTCACACATCCGGTAGGTGCAGAGCCGGCCAGTCCGGCTCTAAAACCTATGCAACAGATGCAGCGAAAAAGCCGCATCCTTTGCATAAGTTTTTTAAATGCGGCCCGTCCTGTTTTTGCCGCTTGCGGCATGCTACTGAGCATGTGCAGTGGCAAAAACCGCATGTGGCGGCCGGATGCGGTTTTTGCCGCATCGTGCCACATCCGGCGTCCATAGGCATGCATTGAAAAATGTGCCGCATCGGCCGGATGCGGCGCGATGCGTTTTTTTTTTGCCGCACATAAACGTGCCAGGCAACGTTCCATCCGGCCGCCGCAGCGGCTAAATCTGCCGCATGCGGCATAAACCAGACGGAACGCAAGCCCATGCGGCAGAATGTGGCACTAATTAAAGTCTATGTAGGAAAAACGCAACCGGCAGCAAAAAAAAAACGGTTGCGTTTTTCCTGCAAAGTGCCGGATTGTACCGCACAGGAAAAAACGGAGGTGTGAAAGCAGCCTTACAGGAACTGTAATGTGTTCCACTGCCGAATCCTCCATGCAATCTACTGCACTGCGTTCCATCTATCCATACGGCCAGAGGTATTCTGTACTGCCGGATGTGGTGAGTAACTAGTGAGTGTGTGTGCACGATCTGATCAGTGATTGTGTGTGTGATCTGATGTGTGTGTGTGTATATATGAGTGTGTGATCTGATGTGAGTGTGTCGGCCAGAAGCAGGGGAGGACGACGTGCAGCATATCTGCTGGGAGCGCCCACCAAAAATCACAGGGAGGACCTGGGAGCCACACAGACATCCGGGGTCTGGTAAGTATGAGTCTCCTGGGAAGGGGGGGCGGTCTACTTTTTTGGGGGGGGTAAACTTACCCCCAACCATGTTTCTCCAAGAAAAAAAACCTCCTCCAAAAATAAGCCCTAGTGCTTTTTTTGAGGCAAAAAAAGTAAGACAGTGTTTTATTTTTGGAAAAACACGGTACTACATGCAGTTTAGCTGCACATCCCAGCTGCCTGGAAAGCATGTTGTGCCGTTTTCAGGACATTTCCTAGAATAAGTTAATTGTCAGAAATGCTAAGTTATAGTTTTCAAAATAAATGTTTTAATGCACTAGCCAAATTTCATGAAATGACAATGTGCAGCGATGCTGTTGAGAGTTTCAGAGGGAACGAGACACAGTTCTCTCCACTTACCGCACTCGTAAAGCTTGGATATTATGGATGACTGGATTTGACAGCTGAGATCAGAATACTGATGGTGCTAAGCTTTAAATGCTTTATGCTGTCTGCTAGTAGAGCACAAACTTGAAATATTATGTGTCTACCAAGATGATATTATATACCGTTTTCAAACTCTACTGTATACATCAAAATATACAAGGGCTAAAATGTGACAAATGTGGTCAGTTTGTAGGTGTCAGAAAACATGGAGAGGGATGTTTTGTAGACAAAATGAGATTTGTAGATAAGATTTATTTCAAATTGTAAAGTGTAAAAAGTAAAAATCAAGTATTCCCCTGAAGCTAGTGATTTATAGGGAATCTGTCAGTAGGATCAACCCTCCAAAGCCGATATGGACATGCAGGCCATAAGAAGCTGAAAAAAATTATACCTTGATATCTGTGATCCGATATCTTATTATCAAGAAATCCGTGTTTTCCTTATATGTATATGAGCTGCTCCAGGCTATTTGCCGGACATAGATCTCCCTCAGAATCTGCCTCCAGAGCCTATTTTATATAGAAGAGTTACCAGTGTGATGGCTGCTCTCTGCTCTCCTGATCTCACTGCAGAACTGTGTGTGATTATAACTGACACATCTGCAGGGTCCTCCCAGCTTCAGCCTCTATCTCACAGGCAGCAGAGCTGTATGTGATTATAACTGACACATCTGTAGCATCCTCTCAGCTTCAGCTTCTATCTCATGAGCAGCAGAGCTGTTTGTGATTATAACTAACACATCTGCAGGTAACTCTCAGCTTCAGCCTCTATCTCATGAGCAGCAGAGCTGTGTGTGATTATAACTGACATATCTGCAGGTTCCTCTCAGCTTCAGCCTCTATCTCACAGGCAGCAGAGCTGTGTGTGATTATAACTGACACATCTGTAGGGTCCTCTCAGCTTCAGCCTCTATCTCATGAGCAGCAGAGCTGTGTGTAATTATAACCGACACATCTGTAGGGTCCTCTCAACTTCAGCTTCTATCTCATGAGCAGCAGAGCTGTGTGTGAATATAACTGACACATCTGCAGGTTACTCTCAGCTTCAGCCTCTATCTCACAGGCAGCAGAGCTGTGTGTGATTATAAGTGACACATCTGCAGGTTCCTCTGAGCTTCCATCTCACAGGCCGACAGGATTGCAATATTGTTGCAATACAGCAGAGCTGTGAGAACTGCAGAAAACATGTTTGAAAGAAGACAAAGTTTTACTGTTCTGTGTTAGTTTAATGTCTCACACTGGTAAACACTTCTTTAATACTATTATTATTATTAATAATAATAATAATAATAATAATTAATTATTATTATTATTAAGTAGTTCTGGAGGCAGAATATCATGCAGATCAGAGTTCTGCCCAGTGGCATAACT
Organism: Anomaloglossus baeobatrachus; assembly: GCF_048569485.1. Taxonomy (NCBI): domain Eukaryota; kingdom Metazoa; phylum Chordata; class Amphibia; order Anura; family Aromobatidae; genus Anomaloglossus; species Anomaloglossus baeobatrachus. The sequence goes on from NC_134357.1 coordinate 386,739,547, forward strand.
TGAACCTCATAGGCCCCAATGCAAAAAGCTCCAATGGGGTCCCCAATTATTGCAAGTCTTTGCTAGCACTGGTCTTTTTATATAGGTCAAAGGGACTTTTTGGGACCTCAAGGCTGTGGTGTGATTGCACCCTCTGCACCTATTGTGGCTACGCCCTCTAGTCCTGCCCATAGCCTGGAACAGTTCATTTACATATAAGAAAAACATGGAATTTTCTGGAATAAGACATCAGATTGCAGATATAATATTATTCAGCTTTCTATGACCTACATGCCCATATAGATGGCTTAGGAGGGTTGATCCTACTGATAGGTGCCTTTTAATTTCACCCGTCTCCTCACTGACACACCCAGCTCCAGGGTCAGGGGGTACTCGTTACACGGCAGCGTGGCCCGGCTCCGTGACCCTGGTGGTGTCTTTCAATAATAAAGGGATGATGATTATGATGATGGGGGTTGTAGTTAAAAGTAAAAGTTCATGACGCCACCTGTGGTACTGCGGCTATGTGGGCAGCAGCTGCGCTGTGTATTCCCCAGGGCAGATGATGATGGCGCAGCTGAGGTGATATTGCTCCCCACAGGTGGAGCAGGACCCCTGGGCAACCGTTGGAGAGTCTATTTTTGGGCAACTGGTGGGCTTCAGGGTGCAGGGCCAGGAATGTGGACAATAACGGACAATGACTGCAGTTTCGTTACCTTTTACTTTACCTGGTAACCGGTGAGGAAGTCCTGGGAGACTGGTACAGATGGTGATGATGGTGGTCCGAATAGGCTGGAAGCCGTCGGGGAGGCCTCACTGGCCAGGTGGGTGTGAGACCTACCTGAAAGTAGGTACTTACTGACCAAGGGACCCCTCGCTTGCCCCCCTCTGTGGGGGCAACACTACTGTGACAACCAGGCCACTGGGATGTCACATCATCCTAATACCTTTTCAGCTAGTATCCCTTCAGTACCCCCTTTATAGTAACCCTAGCACTATCATGTTCCTCACTCCAATCAATCATGCCCACTGAAATCTTGGAAACAGATATGTAGGTTGCTATATAGCACTAATAAATTAGTTAATGGAGTGTTCAAAAAGTACAAATTTAAAATACGAATAGCTTTTCTCAAAAATCTATAGGTATGATAAATGATAAGGTTATATTCCCACACCCATGTGAATGTCAGTGTGCTGCCTAATTGTTTTTGGGGGGGGAGAGTGTATGGACTCGCTGAATACATCTTATTCTGATCAGAATTGGACATGCATGGAAACTGATGTACAAGGTTTGTTTTTTTATTTCCACCCATATCTCAAGATTCCCCATAAAGTTTAAAGGGAATCGGTCATGTGTAAAAATGCTATTAACCTGCAGATATGGGGTTAATTGGCAGGTTAATAGCATTCTGAACCTGCCAAGCACACACACTTAGAGCTGACATGGGTGCAGTTGTGGCGCCCTGGACAAGCCAGGTCGTCACAGGTACTGCAACAACACACCCCACACCCCGAGATAGGCACATCAGTCAGACACAAATCCTTGTTGCCTCCCTCCAGGGGCTGATGTCCACACCAGGTGGGGTGGAGCCAGGTGGTTGGCCCCACCCACTGAGGAGTTCACAGTCCTGGAGGCGGGAGAAGGAAGTCAGTTAAGCTCGGGCAGAGCTCGAGTGAAGTTGGAGTTGAGTTAGGGAAGTGGTAGTAGAGGAGCAAACTGACTGTGTCCGGGTACGTGGCCCGGGCACAGAGAGCAAGGTTGGCAGACAGTGGTGGCCGTCTGCAGGAGAGGCAGATCAACGCAGAACCGTAGGACCGGGGACGGGCGGTGGCCCGCCGGTACCGAACCGGGGAGCGAAGTGAAGCCAGCACAAACCGGCAGGGCCTACGGACGCCGACCAGGCTTGGAGTTGCCGTTAAACCGGTCAAATCCGTTAGCGACCGGAACCTCCGGGGTTTCCTAGCAGCAAAGACCCGACTGAAGGCAACCGTCCAAACCGAGAAAGGGAAATACAGCTACCGCCACAGCTAGAATTCCCAGGGCCAGAGCCTGCGGGCAAAAGGGGCTCCTCCGGCACATATCCAACCTGGGGAGCGGGTTACCGGTGGGAAGCCATCGGGACCGAAGTTACACAACAGGTGCAGTGAAAGGCAGCCACCACCAACCTTCCGGGAGTGACAACAGCAGCCGGCTGCGGGACCCGTCCATCCAGCCGTTTGTTTTACCGGAGACTCCGTATCCATTCTTGGCTGAGTAAGTACCACCGTGCCATCCAGCACCGCGCTGCCCCCGCGACCCTGCACTTCGCCAGCCCTGCCTCCCTGACACCTCACCGGGCCCCAGGACCACCAACCCCCCTACCCACGGAGGGGAGAGAACATCTCGGCTGCTCCCCGTCCAGAGCAGCGGTGGTGTCCCAACCTCACCACAAACCGTGGGTGGCATCACGGACCAACTCCCCAAACCCAAACTACCCCCTTTCACTCACAGGCGAGGAGCGCCACACGAGTCCCCGGATCCGGCCCACCGCTCGAGCCACCGAGCAGCAGCAGCAGCGTCGGACTCGAGCGCCAGCGAGAGTGCAGCGGCGACGGCTCCCTCCTCGCCCGCGACACAGTCATCGCTCAGTTTTAGTGAGCAGTGGTTGTAATCACACACCCTGCACTGACTGACAGCAGGCTCTTCTTTAGAGCTGGCTGTCAGTCAGTGCAGTGGGAGTGGGAATAGCTGCCACTCACTTTATATTGAGCAGTGACTGAACCCTGCTTACATTGCCTGTCTATATCTATAATGTGTGCATTGTACTTTTATGAGATGCAACTTAACCCTGTCTTTTTGTTTCCTTTCTTTCTTCATGTCGCCCAGACCACCATTATTATTTCTCCTAACCATATCATGTCTCTGCAAATTGTGCCACCCAGATGTTTCTGGTCGCTCAATTCTGTAGCATAAATCCATTCTATATACCTTCCACACACTGTGCACCTAAACATTCTGTATTATAATGCCAAACTCTGTGTCATTGAATATAATATATGACAAAAACAACTTGGCACTCAAATCTTGATGCAAAGAAGACATCAGTGTCCACCACTGAAGTCAGCGAGCGGTGGACACCGCAAGGTTAAGATAAGCACCAGCCTCTCCCAGGATATCTTTCACTGAATCACCTCTGCACACTGAGGAAGGTCTGTTAATGACCGAAACGTTTGTGCTATTCAGTGTTTGGAAATTAATATTCACCTTCTTTGCATCAAGATTTGAGTGCCAAGTTGTTTTTGTCATTGCTTATGGGATTGGATCCTACTTGTGCACCAGCTACAGAAGTGCCGTGTATTCCATTTCCTTGAATATAATATAGACAGATGCTGTGCACCCAAAATGGAACACCAACACACACACTTGGCCCTTGGATATACTACCACTGAACACGTGGCTCCCTGAATGCAATCCTGCTTACCACAGTACCTCTTAAATATAGTGCCATATAACATTCCTCCTGAAAATAATAATGCCACAGATAGTGCCACTGAAATATTACAGAACCACAGACGAAACCATAAAAGTAAGATTTCTTCTCATAGTGCCCCTGAAAACCCAAAGTATATCCTAAATATTTGAGTGTTAATACGAGTGATGCCGAAAGTGGCCCTTAAGAACTTCTGTACTGTACATTGTAATAAATTAAAGGGAAACTGTCAGCAGGTTTTTGCTATGTTTTCTGAAGACAGCAGGAAATAGGGGTTGAGACCCAGATTTCAGGGATATCTCAGTTATTAGGCTGTGTTCTGTTCTCATACAATGAAGGTTTTATCACCAGCAGATTATCACTGCCTGAACTACATGGCTTGTGAGCCCTTATCTGTCTATACTCCATCCTCTGACAAGCTACTCACTGTGAATAGACAATGTACACAGAGAGCTGTGGTATGCGTGGGGTTAGTTTTCTGAGCTCTGTAACATGCTACACATAAAAACTCTGATTGTGTTACAACTGAGGCACCCGTAAAGTAAGTCATACATCATTGGATTCAGAGTCTCTTTGCCTACATTATGTTGCTCTCAGATGAGGTAGCAAAAACCTGGTGACAGATTCCCTTTAAAACACTGATGCCACATATAGTGTCTTGACAATGTATATTATTCCCCCATCTTATGGTATTATGGAGGTAAGAGGAAGGATACAGCATAGTCGTCCTGAACATTGTCTCCTTTCTACTTATCTGCATAGGGGAACAGCAGAGAGACACCAGGAGACATCAAGGACATACCAAGGAAGTTGGAATTCTGGTAAAAATTACCTGTGTGCAGCAAATACTTTCCTCTATGCAGTGTCGTAACTTGAAACTTGTAGGTGCCGATGCAGAATCTCAAACAGGGCCTCAAATTATCCTAGGTCTGTAACAATATTGGATATTTCATATAGGCTAAAGGAACGGTTTTGGGCACCATGAATTGGGGGCCACTGCAAACTCTGTGCCCACTATAGTTACACCCCTGTATTTAGGGAATAGGGTATATTCTGCTCCAATCAAGATTAAATAAAGGGTCAACTAAAATGTCATGTTAGATGGACAATGAGGAGATAGGTTGGAAACAATACTTCTGTTTGATTCACATAGATGTTTGGCTGCCCTGATCAAGGCACCAAGACCTTCCTATAAGACACAAAAAAACACACGACCAGAAAACCAAAGCTGAATAAATGAAGGCTAGACAAAAAAACTCAGCAAAAAATGGTAGAACAAAAAAAAGAAAAAGGAAAATGTCAGACACATAAAACAAATACGGCAAATAGCTCGAAGGGGGAGAGAAGAAAATATTAAGACAAGACGACAGGGTATATTGTGAAGAATATGCCAGTGAACATCTGTTGACAGAGCATATAAAAGATCTGGCTTATTAAAAATGCATTGGGTTGAATATGAAAGTGGCACTTATTTTAATATTGTGCCAATGTCACAGCGGAGAAGGTTGCGCTATGGTGAGCAGCCAGCAGAGGGCGCGCAGTGGAGCGCATCTTCAGATAACCTGTGACTGGTAACGCTGCTACCATTGTATGAACTGTTTAACGAGGTCTGTGATCTGAAGAACATCATTTCTACACGGGAAGAGATCAGTGTCAAACACGACCTGTCGGCATCAGAGAGGGAAAAGGAGTCAGCACCTTTTCTTCAAGGAAGGCAATATAATATGACTTAATCTTTTCACTTCTGCTGCTTTTTAATAGGGTGGATTCACAAATAATTTGTGGAAGAATCCCATCCTGAAAAAAAAGTCAGCCAATAACAAAATAAAAGTGGTTAGATCCAATAATCCAACTATAATTACGTGCTTTCCTAAGGCACGGTTAATGTCTTAGCATGTAAATGATAGACAGAAGGAAACATTATTGGGAAAAAAAGGAGAATTTCTATATCAATATTCATATAGGCAAAATATCAGTATGTATCAATAACCAGAGGGTGATCCATTGTTCCATCCTGGTCATTAGCTGATTGCACCCTTGGCAATTAGCAGATGAGAGTTGCCAGATCTTGTAATTGTAGAACTGCACAGCCATCATTCATAGTTGTGCCAACTATGCCAGAGAGGGAGACAGAGAGATTCCAACGATGGCCTTCGTCAGCTTGATAGGACCAAGTGTGGTCCATATGTCCTGATATGACACACAGACATTTTAAGGAGACGTGTGGGTGGTTGGTGTCAGATTCGGCTTCATCTATGTTTCATATGATCCACAGCACATGTACCTCCCATAATGACAGCCTGGTATAATGTGGCATTACATCATCTTTTAGTGAACATCAAAATGAAGATGATTCAATATATCTGCAGAATTGCAGGCAGACCGTAGAATGAAAGCCCCACAATGCAGAGATCGATGTGCAGGAAACGTGTGTCCTTTCTAACATTGCGTGAAATTTGAATAATGATTTCCTTTTAAAAGGATTGAGGATCATACAACGCAATGCATATAGTTACTGACAAAACAGAAAAATAACCAGACTGGTAATGGATGGCTATATGATGGCCATACAAGTGACCAAGTGTGTAGAGTCATAAGGAGAAGCTACTTGACCCCAATGCAGGATCTGTAGTAGGTCTTTACCTACCATGCAGTGTCTTCTCATGTGGAAGAGGGGCCTTTGCATCGCCTCAGGCAGCAGGGTCAATAGAGGACAGTCAGCTCTGCACCCCTTATAGCTATGCCCCTGGTATTCAGATGATATAAAAGGGAAAAGCCTTTCCTATGTGCATGTGCAATTATATATTTCTTCTATTGTTCCTTGTAAACTGCATTTCAGGCAGAGGAGAACAGCGCTGTAGTGCTATACCATTATATATAATCCCTGCCGCCAGGATCACTATCTAGTCTCACATTTCCCCATATCTGGGAACATGAATACATAATCACAAACATACAAGAGAGTGATCTTAGTCTTCACCCTGAAGGATAGGGTCCTTTAAGAGTAAGGACTTGCAGCAATGGGTACTACTGGTCATTTCACCATCAACTGTGTTCAGAATAAGAATTTAATTTTTGTATCACCAACATATTCTTCAGTACTTTAGTGTGTTAATACTTTTTCACTAATATTTGGTTTATAAGGTAACAAATGGGGGAACAATTTGTTTGGGGGAGGAGGGTGCAAAGATTAACTAAGCTAAATGCTCTAAAGTCCTGACTCAATTGGCTAAAGAAAACCTCCTGTGGTCAACAAAAGGTTAGGGTCTAGTGGAAAAGTGGAGCGGATTGGTGTGAAAGGGACACGTGGCTTAAAATATTTTGTAACAAAACTTTAGAATAAACTAAGCCAAATCAGTGGTTGTGTCAAGATAGAAACATTAAAAACGTTTAGCATCCAGAATGACTGTTATAAAATTTGAAGCATTTTCAGTTTGATGAGTCTAAGTTTGAGCTTTCTATAACTGAAGGTAAGTAAATCTGTCCTAGTGAAGACACCCTTTAGTGACAATTCCCATGCCTTGTATGAAGACACCCATGCCTTGTATGAAGACATCCATGCCTTATATGAAGACATCCAGGCCTTGTATGAAGACACCCATGCCTTGTATGAAGACACCCATGCCTTGTATGAAGACACCCATGCCTTGTATGAAGACACCCATGCCTTGTATGAAGACACCCAGGCCTTGTATGAAGACATCCAGGCCTTGTATGAAGACACCCATGCCTTGTATGAAGACACCCATGCCTTGTATGAAGACACCCATGCCTTGTATGAAGACACCCATGCCTTGTATGAAGAAACCCATGCCTTGTATGACGAAACCCTTGACTTTTATAAAGACACCCATGCCTTTTATAAAGACACTCATGTCTTTCATGAAGACACTCATGCCTTTTATGAAGACACCTTTGCCTTTTAGGAAGACATCCTTGCCTTTTAGGAAGACACCCTTGCCTTTTATAAAAACACCCTTGCCTTTTATGAAAATACCCATGCATTTTAAGAAGACACCCTTGTCTTTTAGGAAGACACCCTTGCCTTTTATGAAGACACCCATGCGTTTTAGGGAAAAAAACCCATGCCTTTTATGAAGACACTCATGCCTTTTATGAAGACACTCATGCCTTTTATGAAGACACCCTTGCCTTTTAGGAAGACACCCTTGCCTTTTATGAAGACACCCTTGCCTTTTATGAAGACACCCATACGTTTTAGGAAGAAACCCATGCTTTTTATGAAGACACTCATGCGTTTTAGGAAGACACCCTTGCCTTTTATGAAGACACCCTTGCCTTTTAGGAAGACACCCTTGCCTTTTAGGAAGACACCCTTGCCTTTTATGAAGACACCCTTGCCTTTTATGAAGACACCCATACGTTTTAGGAAGAAACCCATGCTTTTTATGAAGACACTCATGCGTTTTAGGAAGACACCCTTGGCTTTTATGAAGACACCCTTGCCTTTTATGAAGACACCCATGTCTTTGTACAAGACTTAGCAGTAATGTTACCATGTGCCAAACTACCCAGCTAGGGGTTTTTTTTGGCTCCGAAATGTCCCAATTGTAAAGCATTGCTCCTGGCAAAATTTTCTAATCCAAAACACAGAGATATAGAGCAGCAATTCTTTCAGAAATCACATCTGCATTCAGTCCACAGAGTACAAGCACAGAATGCAGAAAGGTTTTACATAATGCATAAAGTCCAGCTGAAGGGGAGATGCTGAGGAATCACTTGCTGCAAGTCAATCCATCAGCAGCCAGGGATACCACATGAACTGTATGACTCTTACCTGTGGCAGAAGGTTGGTGACACAGGATGGAATGGATGGTTATCTGAATAGATCATCCTGTTCCTATCGCCTGTTTCTCTCTAGCACATTTTCCCTGAAGCCAAGCTGCTCCGAGTCAGAGAGTAACGAGATTTAGTTTGAGTAATTATAATTCTTAAGTGGCGTCAACCCTTGTCGACCATGTGAATAACGTTTATCTGAAATGTCCTCTCTTCTGCTAGGAAAGAAATTCAATCTGTAGCCTGAAAGGACCTTCTGATCGTCTGATCACCTGGCGGACACCAGGAAAAGAGGCAGCATGCACGAGAAGGCAAGACGGTGTAACCAGACATCCATGGGTCCTTGAAATACCATCCAAAATCTGATAGAATAATCATGTAGCTGAACCTTCAACACAGTTTATTGCTGCAGCTCTGTAAATCTTGAAGAGTCGTCCAAACCCCCGATGGACCATGAACGAGGCGACAGTAAGCAGAGCGTGAAAAATAGATGAAAGCCAATGCAAAGGAGAAATAATATTGTAATAATAAGTCTCTGCAAAAACCAAGCCAGGAATGAATGAGACGGAAAACCTCCCAGCTACAGTGTGAGAAATAATACAGAGCCGCAGCAGCAAAGCCGGAATCCACTCTGCTGCTATTCATCAGTAGCTGAGCCGAGTCCAGGCGCGCACACACACACATTGCCTCAGGAGAATGGAGGAATCACACATGCAGCCAGTACCTCTTCTACACCGCACTGTACCATCCCTACCTCCCCCATCTCTATGGGGGCTGCTGTAGTGTGTGCAATTCAACACAGTTCATGGCATCCTGAGAATACTGACGGTAATACGGCATGTATAGAGCGAGCAGAGAGGTGTGCAGCCTACGGTATTAACCATGCAGCGTTATGTGCTGTAATTTCAGGCTGTTGGAAGCATATTGCAAAATTTGCACATTTCATTCCAGAGAACACAGAAAATGTGGGATATTTATATGAATATGTTTTATTACTAGCCCTACAACATAACAAATATGGCAAAATTGGCAACCAGGACAACGCATTGGCTACGGCAGCTATAGGGTGTATGTGATCACGTACTGATGTCATATCTCACCGGGCATCATATATGCTCCTCACAACCTACAGCTAGCCATAAACATTCATTTTTGTGTCTGCACTTCCCATGATTTTTGTTGTTTTCTGCCAGCATTGTATCTCAAGAGCATTTGTGCTATGTAGCCGGAGTGCAAATTGGTGATAAACATTGCGTGACCGGTTGCCCATGTATATAGAAAATATGTCTGCATAATTCACTAACGTACAGATCATTGACTGCAGCGGAGAGATTATCTGCACCTCCACACAATACAATATGGGTCACGAAGGGACGGTATTTGATATTGTACGTGAACAAAAGAGCTACGTAAGCTAATAGGGGAGATACAAAGCAAAAAAAAGTCTGGGGCCTAGATATGCCACAGTAGATAGCTGCTCATCACTCAACTCTGTGGTTAGATCAGTCTCAGTCGTGGAGGTCAAAAGCAAATTTTGGACTATGTACTGTATATAAGGGCTCATTCAGACCAGTGAATTTTCTCATGCGAGACAAATCGTCCGAGTTTCATCAGTATTTTAATTATTTCGCTGGAGTCACACTCGCGAGAGACTCGCGTGAGTCTCGCATTGCAACACCCGGCACGGCCGCACTCTCTAACAGGAGCGGGTTGGCTGCATGTATTTCTATGCAGCTGAGACGCTCCTGTCCGAGGAGCAGCGGGCCATGTCGGGTGATGCAATGCGAGACTCTCGCGAGTCTCTTGTAAGTGTGACTCCAGCCTAAGAGTGTCATTAGTTTTTGGGTCAGTTTTCACCTTCAGAGTTTGGTCAGAGTTTCATCAGATTTTCTTGGATGGAAAAAAAAGGTTTCTCAACCTTCTCCTGTCAAACAATCTGCAAAAGTTGGACAACACACGGAGGATGCCTGAGTGCTGTCTGATTTTTTCACTGACCCATAGATATGCATTGGCAATTTTGATCAAAAGATCGATCGGATCAATATCGGACAAGTCTCAGTGATTTTCTTCGGACCACTCTGTCTGAGGAAAAATATGATTATGAGAAAAACCCATAGACTATCATAAATAGGAGTGCTTTCCGTGAAAATCACAAGAGTGCTCATACGAGAAAAACTAACGTCTGAATTAGCCCTAACAGAGCATAATGCAAATAAATTCAGCCAAAAAAGGTGAATCCCATCAAAGTCTAAAAATTTTCAGTAATAAATATTTCAGACAAAATGGAGTTTGGATATATAGGTAGAAACCGGGTGTCTCGCCGCGCTATCACCAATCAAACAAAGTGGATAAAATTATTCTATATCTTTATTAGATTGCAAGGGTCAGGTCAACGCGTTTCGGAGGTCGCAGGCTCCTTAATCAGTACATCAAGCAATGACACAAATAATATCAGACAAAATGGATTGGAAGAGGTGACAGCCACACTGTGGATCCTGAGAGAGACAAAATGGTCTTTGCCCTGTATGAGGACACCAATATTACGAATAATACATAGGGGTCTGGTTCCAGTTTTTGCATTAAGACCAGTAGCTTAAAGGGGGCTTTACACGCTGCGACATCGCTAATGCGGAGTCGTTGGGGTCACGGAATTTGTGACGCACATCTGGCCGCATTAGCGATGTTGCTGTGTGTGACACCGATGAGCGATTTTGCATTGTTGTAAAAACGTGCAAAATCGCTCATCGGTGACATGGGGGTCCATTCTCAATTATCGTTACTGCAGCAGTAACGATGTAGTTCGTCGCTCCTGCGTCAGCACACATCGCAATGTGTGACGCCGCAGGAACGAGGAACCTCTCCTTACCTGCCTCCCGGCCGCTATGAGGAAGGAAGGAGGTGGGCGGGATGTTACGGCCACTCATCTCCGCCCCTCCGCTTCTATTGGGCGGCCGCTCAGTGACGTCGCTGTGACACCGCACGGACCGCCCCCTTAGAAAGGAGGCGGTTCGCCGGTCACAGCGACGTCGCCGGACAGGTAAGTATGTGTGACGGGTCTGCGCGATGTTGTGCGGCACGGGCAGCGATTTGCCCGTGTCGCACAACAGATGGGGGCGGGTACCCACGCTAGCGATATTGGGACCGATATCGCAGCGTGTAAAGTAGCCTTTAGGCTATGAGCACGCATTACAGATTTGATTGCAGAAATTTCTGCACCAAATCATTTCCTGGCAGAATTATTTTTTTTTTTTGCCGTGTTTATTGCACACGTTTTTCCCATGCATTTTTTATGCATTTGGGCTAGAAAAACTCAAACTGCAGCATGTCAATTCATTCTATTTTCTGCACCAAATCTCCAAGGAAAAAATAAGCAACATGTCCACAAGACTGCAGAATTCTCATGCTTTGCTAGCATAAGGATAGGCAAGCAGATTTGTGACAAAACTGCACTAAAAAATGCATAAAAACACAGTGTGTGCACATGGCCCTAACCTGTATCCAACCAGGGACACCCCCTTTAAAGGGAATCTATCAGCAGGTTTTCCTATGTAATATGTAAGCAGAATGATATAGGGGCAGAGACCCTGATTCCAGCGATGTGTCACTTGCTGGGCTGCTTGTTGCAGGTTCTTTTAAAATCATGTTCATTTTTATTAACCAACATGGTTAAATAACACAAATAAGAAATAATATAATCTTTTTTCACACAAAACAGTAAAAAAGACAAAATAAAGATAGAGAAACAGTCAGCCACAAGAACGGCAACTAAATCATACAATAAACAGTGCGCCTACGGTCTACACCCAACAACAATTTAAGCCACAATTTGACTATTCCATTACAATATACTTCATGGCACGAAATCTCACCCATCGTTTACCCAGCAATCCTATGCATTTCCAGATATACACATTTCTGCCCCTTTCCGATATATCATTAATCGGTTATGAGTTACCAGTCACCATCTTTGACCACTATAAGCTGCAGCTAACACCAGTAAGGTCTTATGCCCAGGTCGCTCTGTATAACGTAAGAAACACCTTTATTATACTCACCTAGGGTGCAGCCCGCTCTGATGGGTGTCACTGCTCTCTGGTCCTGCGCCTCCTCTCTGCGTGGATCGTCATCATCCTTCTACCAAGCCGAGTGTGCATGGCATGTCCTATGTCATCTACACAGGCTGGCATTGCGGTCCTGCGCAGGTGTGACGCCCTGGGCAAGCCAGGGGTCACAGGTCACAACATCACATGCACCCCACATTCCCTGCAGGTACACCAAGGCTAACCTAAAATCCTTGTTGCCTTCCTCCAGGGGCTGGTGTTCACACCAGGGGGTGGGCCAGGCGGTTGGCTCCCCCCACCGAGGAGTTCACAGCCCTGGGGGCGGGAGAACCAGGCAGATGAGTTTAGAGGAGTGAAGTAGAAGGAAGTGGCAAAGGAGGACAGTAAGAGTGGTGACAGAAAAGAAACAGTTAAGAAAGCCTGAAGTTAGTCCGGGTGTGTGCCCCGGACTGAGACAGCAAGGTCAGCAGACGGCGGTGATTGTCTGTAGTGGGACTGCTCGGAGGTTGCTGGAAGGACCGCGGACGGGTGGTGACCCGGCGGTACCGGAGCAGTATACGAAGAACAGTCAGCACCAGGGCAGGGGCTTTTCGGATCCCAGCAAGGCTAGGAGTCGCCATAATTTGCCAAATCCGTCAGAGAAGGGGACGTCTGTCTCCCAACAACCAAGTCCCGATTGAAGGCAACAGCCCGACCGTTAAGGGGAGACACCGCCACCGCCAGGGCACCAGTTTCCCAGGGCAAGCGCCTGCGGGCAAGAGTAGAGCTCCTTCGGCCCAGCTTGAAGCCGAGGAGTGGGTAACCGGTGGGAACCCATCGCTACCAAAAAGGACTTTACATAGGTGCAGGGAAGAGACCGTCACCGCTAACTACAGGGAACCGCAGCATCGTGAACCATCCGAGGGACCCGTCCAACCAGCCGTTTGTTTACCGAGAACTGTGTCGTGTTTACTGGCTGAGTGAGTACCTCCGTGCCGTGCGGCACAGCGCTGTCCCTGCGCCCCTGCACCTCCACAGGCCCCATACCCGCCTGTCCACCATCCAACACCACATCACTGGGCCCCGGGATCACCAACCCCTACTCACGGAGGGGCAAAACAACAACTGGCTGCTCCATACCATCACTCCCGGGATCTCCAGCCAGAGCAGCGGTGGTGTACACATAATCACCACAACCGTGGGTGGCGTCACGGACAATAAACTATCCCCACAACCAATCCCCTTTCACTCACGGGCGAGGAGCGCCGCTAGAGTCCCCGGGATCCGGCCCATCGCTCGAGCCACCGAGCAGCAGCGGGCCGCGGCAGCCGGACCCGAGCAGTGGGAGAGCGCGGCGTCCCCTCCTCCGCCCGCGACACAGGCGCACTTTGATCTGCCCTGCTGAGGGTAGATCAAAGCATTGTAGTGCTCATGCGCAGGCGGTCGTTAACCTTTCCTCGCCCCTGCACATTACAGTACATTGATCTGTACTCAGCAGGGCAGTTCAAAGTGCACCTGCACAGGACCTCAATACCGGCCTGTGTCGATGACATAAGACACGTCATCCACACTGGGCTGGGAAGAAGGAGGATTGCGATCGCCACAGAAGTGGAGGCGCTGGACCAGAGAGCACCAACACCCATCGGACCGGACCGCCCCCTAGGTGAGTATTATAAAGGTGTTTTTTACGTTATCCAGAGCGGCATGGGCTCTTATATACAGCATTCTGGAAAGCGGTACATAAGAGCTCACTGGTGGTGGCCGCAGCTTATAGGGGCCAAATCTGATGACAAGTTCCCTTTAAAACAAACCCTCTTAGGCCTCTGTCACACGTTCGTGCCTCCGGTACGTGTTTGACAGTTTTTTCACGTACCGGAGACACGTACACACGTGGACCAAGGTTACCCTATGGTAACAGGCACATTAACGTAAATCCACATGGAACGTGTGTCCGTGTGGATTGTACGTTTGTGCGTGTGTAAAAATGGCCGACATGTCCACGTATTCTCCGTCATCACAGGTGTCACACGGCCCGCACCCGTACCACACGGATGTAGTGTGGATGCGGTCCCGTGTGACACGCACCGGAGAAACACGTGTCTTTATTATAAAATAAAAAAAAACAAATACCTCCTTCTTCCCTGCAGAATCTTCCGCAGTAAACTGTTGCTGCCGGCCGACACTCATTATAAGCGTGTAAAGGAGGTAGGCGTGATGTCACGGGTGCTGATCTCCGCCCCTCCGCTCGGCTGGAAGTAGCATCAGCGTGGAGAGTCGGCAGGGCTGTAGCCGAAGATCAGAACCCTGGACAGCAGCGCGGACCACGTGAGTATGTAAATTACCGGTTCTAAGTCTGTTATCGCGGATAGCACATGGAGAACACACGTGGCCCGCACGTACCGGAGACACGTACTTACCTCACGCAACACGCAAGGAAAATACGTGTCTCGCGGCACATGCGTGATTTTCACGTGAGTGTGGCACAGGCCTTAGACTAGGGTCAGATGGCCGTATATCCTCTCATTCAACAGAAAAGGCCAATTATGCAAATCACACTCTTATCAAATCCTGATGGGAAGTTGATCAGAGTTTGAGCACAATGTGATCCGATCGTCTCGGATGAGGAGAAGACGGAGAAAAAAATGTCTCCATCTTCTCCATTGTGCTAGAAAATCGGAGCGCAGTCCGATGTTTTCAATGGAATCATTGACTTGCATGGCCGAGTGTGATCCAACTCGGACATGATGCAATTTTTTCCTGAGACCCGCTCGGTCCAAGGAAAGAATCGGACTTGTGCACGGCCCCATAACAGAACATTGGTCTGAGTGCAATCTGATATTTTGTCAGATCGTACTTGGACTGAAAATATAGCCATGTGCACAAGCCCTGAGAAATACAGATAATACAGAACAGTTTTTGTAAATGCTCTTCATTACTTTATAATTGTCTTAAGTTCACAGATCTATCTGCTCATGGACATAATGTACAAGACTACCAGTATTAGAGTGATGTTCTTTGTACACAACACAGATAATCATATCTAATTGGCTGCAAAAAAAGACTAAAGAATAAAAACTTGGAGATGAAACAGATCAAAACAATAACATTTACATTATCAGATTCATAGGTTTTATAGAGCAATTAAGGAATTTAAGAATTGTGCATTTAACCAGACTTGATACACCCGGTGCTGGATTTACAGACATCGCTACTTGTAAGGCATGCAGTATAAATGTACCCTAATTCTATCCTTCCAACATGCTTGTTATCTTACACCCCCATATACAGCTATTTTTATGGGACCATTATGTAGTTATTAAAGGGGTTGTGCAGCGCCTGAGCTTGGAGAGATGCTGCTGCCCACCAGGCGGCACAGCTGCCAAACACTGGTAGGATATGTGCATGATACTCCCTTGGTGGGAAGACAAATAGTGCGAAAAATAGGAATGAACGAACAGACTGACTAAAAAAAGGCAAAAGAGAAAAAGTTCTTGGTAATTATACAAAGCCGTCTTCTTTATATTAGGTCTTATTCAGACGTCCATGTGATTTTCACATATACATGTACCCATTATAGTCTATGTGGCTATTTACATGTGTGTAGCTTTACAGGACCCTGTGATCGCGCAAAAATCTCGGAGACATTTCCATTTTATACTGGCATCAAGGATGAAAAGTACCAATATAAGTCTATAGGTCTGAGAAAATCACAGAAAGCACATGGATGGCATACGTGAAAAACACTGATGACATACTGATGGTAAAACCCATAAACTGACCAAACTTAGGTCCAAATGTCGCGGGCGGGGAGGAGGGTGTCAGCACACCGCGCTCACCCCTTCTGCTCGGGTCCGGCAGCTGCTCAGTGGTGGCTCGAGCGGTGGGCCGGATCCCGGGGTTTCTCGAGCGACACTCCTCGCCCGTGAGTGAAAGGGGGGTTTTGGGATGTTGGGATAATGTCTGTGACGCCACCCACGGTTGTGGTGATGTGTAGCACCACCGCTGCTTAATGCGGGGATCCCGGGGATGGTGATGGGGAGCAGCCAGGTGTTGTGTTGCCCCTCCGTGGGTAGGGGTTGGTGATCCCGGGGCCCGGTGATGGCTTGGGAGGTGCAGGGCTTGGTGGGCGCAGGGACGCGGGGTCAGCGCTGTGCCTTGCGGCACTGTGGTACTCACTCAGCCTGAGACTTGGACACAGTTTGTACGGTAAACCAAACGGCTGGTAGGACGGTCCCACAGACGGCTGCCTTGCTTTCCCGGTAGGTGACGGTGATGTCCCTCTTCCTTGCACCTGTATGTACGGATGGTTGCGATGGGTCCCCACCGGTAACCCGCTCCCCGGCTTCAAGCTGGGCCGGAGGAGCACTACACTTTGCCCGCAGGCGCTGGCCCTCAGAGACTGGTGCCCTGGCGGTGGCGGTGCCTCTGTTGTACAGGTTGGACTGTTGCCTTCAATCGGGACTTGGTTGTTGGGGGAATCTACGTCCCCTTCACTGACGGATTCGGCAAATTTGGCGACTCCTAGCCTTGCCGGGGTCCGAGAGGCCCCTGCCCTGGTGCTGACTGTCCTTCGGAACACTGCTCCAGACCACCGGGCACACAGCCAACGGGGTCCTTCAGGAACTTCCAAACGGTCCCCCTCCAGACAGTCACCGCCGTCGCTGATGTCGCGGGCGGGGAGGAGGGTGTCAGCACACCGCGCTCACCCCTTCTGCTCGGGTCCGGCAGCTGCTCAGTGGTGGCTCGAGCGGTGGGCCGGATCCCGGGGTTTCTCGAGCGGCACTCCTCGCCCGTGAATGAAAGGGGGGTTGTTTGGGGTGTTGGGATAATGTCCGTGACGCCACCCACGGTTGTGGTGATGTGTAGCACCACCGCTGCTCAATGCGGGGATCCCGGGGATGGTGATGGGGAGCAGCCAGGTGTTGTGTTGCCCCTCCGTGGGTAGGGGTTGGTGATCCCGGGGCCCGGTGATGGCTTGTGGGGTGCAGGGCCTGGTGGGCGCAGGGACGCGGGGGCAGCGCTGTGCCTTGCGGCACTATGGTACTCACTCAGCCTGAGACTTGGACACAGTTTGTACGGTAACCAAACGGCTGGTAGGACGGTCCCACAGACGGCTGCTTTGCTTCCCCGGTAGGTGACGGTGATGTCCCTCTTCCTTGCACCTGTATGTACGGATGGTTGCGATGGGTCCCCACCGGTAACCCGCTCCCCGGCTTCAAGCTGGGCCGGAGGAGCACTACACTTTGCCCGCAGGTGCTGGCCCTCAGAGACTGGTGCCCTGGCGGTGGCGGTGCCTTTGTTGTACAGGTTGGACTGTTGCCTTCTATCGGGACTTGGTTGTTGGGGGAATCTACGTCCCCTTCACTGACGGATTCGGCAAATTTGGCGACTCCTAGCCTTGCCGGGGTCCGAGAGGCCCCTGCCCTGGTGCTGACTGTCTTTCGGAACACTGCTCCAGACCACCGGGCACACAGCCAACGGGGTCCTTCCAGGAACTTCCAAACGGTCCCCCTCCGGACAGTCACCGCCGTCGCTGACCTTGCTGTTCTAGCCCTACACAAAGCTGGGCTCTCAGGCTTGCTCACTCTTTGCTCTGTCACCTCTTCTTGCTTTCCTCCTTTTTCACTTCTCTTACTTTCACTTCTTGTTGTTTACTCTTACTTTTGCTCCTCACACTTGCCCTGCCTGGGCCTTCTGCCTCCTTCCACCTCCTCCTCCCTGAGCTTTCTGCCTGGTAACTTCCTGCCTCCAGAGTTGTGAGCTCCTTGGTGGGCGGAGCCAACCGCCTGGCCCACCCCCTGGTGTGCATCACAGACTCTTGGAGGAAGGCAACAAGGATTTGTAGGTTAGCAGATGTGCCTACCTGGGGTGTGGGGTGTGGTGATGTTGTGTCCTGTGTCCCCTGGCTTGCCCAGGGCGACACACTGACCTTGCTGTTCTGGCCCTACACAAAGCTGGGCTCTCAGGCTTGGCACACTCTCTGCTCTGTCACCACTTCTTGCTTTCCTCCTTTACTACTCTTCTTTCCTCCACTTTCACTTCTCTGTTGTTTACTCTAGCCCTTCACTGGACTACTCCTCCACTCCTTCCACTTCCTCCTCCCTGACTAGACTGCCTGGTACTTCCTGCCTCCAGAGCTGTGAGCTCCTTGGTGGGCGGAGCCAACCGCCTGGCCCACCCCCTGGTGTGCATCATCAGACTCCTGGAGGAAGGCAACAAGGATTTGTGGTTCAGCTTTGGTGTGCCTACCTGGGATGTGGGGTGTGGTGGTGTGTGACCTGTGTCCCCTGGCTTGCCCAGGGCGACACACAAACCACTGATGATACTTGGACCAATTCTTTGCATATGTGAACATGAATACGAATGAAGCCTTAAACAGATAATTTGCGATTCCTTAGATATCCATATTATTCTGAATTCTATGCAGTATCACTCTTCCTCCCACACCCACTAAAAGGAAAGAATGCAAACTCTTCAAGAGTTCCTCAGGCCTAAAACACACTTCTGCAAAAAAAATGTACGTGTCTCACGGTCCGTTTTTCGGGTCTGTGTTCCGTTTTTTTAGGGGCGTTTCTCCGGTATGTATGGCATCCGTGTGATGGCGTATGCGAGCCGTGTGTGCGTGTGGAATGTCCGTATTGACATAAAATACGTACGTGTGCTGTCCGTGTGCTGTCCGTTTTTAAAGGCCCGCATTCTTACCCAATTAACGTTGTTAATCATTCATCATGAGATCCTGGTGTTTTTGTTTGCCATTAATTGACCTGATAGATTGGTAACAAGTGTTTCAGATTTTGTGATTAAAAACGGACACGGACGATACGTGCTGAACACGGACATACTCCGTGTGCGGTCCGTGCAGGCACGGACCCATAGACTAAAGCGGGTCCGTGCCTGCGTGCTGCCGGCCAAAAACGGACATGTCGTCCGTGTAGAAAAGCGTACACACGTACTTACCACATGGACACACGTTCCGTGTGATTTTACGTGTGTGTGCCATCTACCATTGAATAACATGGGTCTCCGTGTCTCCGGTACGTGCAAATACGTACCGCACACGTACAAAAAAACGGATGTGTGTTGCGGGTCTCAGAAAGAGAATTGCCTGGCCTTACTAAACACTCCCTTGAAGTCCATCCTAACTCTGTTCTTTCTGTTATGTTTGTTTAGTGTTTGCTTTTTAGGCCGGAGTCACACTTGCGAGAGACTCGCGCGAGTCTCATATCACATCACCCGGCATGGCCACACACTCTCTGGACAGGAGTGTCTCAGCTGCATAGAAATACATACAGCCGATCCGCTCCTGTCAGGACACTGTGTGGCCATGCCGGGTGATGTGATATGAGACTCGCGCGAGTCTCTCACAAGTGTGACTCCGGCCTTAAGGCTATGTGCGCACTTTGCATTTTCACCTGCGTTTCCGCAGCGTTCTGAACTGCAGTGTTTTCATGCCAAAATGAATGCGTTTTGATTTTCAAGCAAAGTCTATGGGAAATGGGGATTTCTTGTGCGCACTATGCTGTTCAAAACGCTGCGTTTAATTTGCATAATTTTGGGGAAAAACTCAGTGTTCAAAGAAGCAACATGTCAATTGTTTTTTGCCATTTGGGCTGCGTTTTACGAAAATTGAAGTCAATGAGAAGTTGTAAAAAGCAAGCAACATCAATATTCCAGCGCTTTACCTGCTTTTTAGCTGCCGACAGCGCATGTGTTTCTGACATCAAATAATGGAATGGTATGTCCCTTTACACACACATAGTCCGACAATTAAATTAATGAAAAATATTAATTTATTTTGTATTTTAGCCATAAATAGTTTAAAATCCGCTATAATTATATTAAATATAACTATTTTCGTTATGATTTAAATACAGTGGAACCTTGGATTACGAGCATAATTGGTTCTGGATGTCTGCTCCTAAACCAAGTTACTCTTATATCAAAGCGAATTTTCCCATAGGAAATAATTGAAACGCAGACAATTCGTTCCACAACCCAAAAATATTTAGTGTATTTATATAAACTTATTACAGTAATACAAAATAATGTACTGTATTCATATAAAATTATTACAGTACACTAATACAAAATACTGTACAGTAAAAAACATAAAACAAATGAAACTGCACATTAGCTTCCAATAGAATTATTGGTGTGCGTGAGGTACAGTACAAGCAATGTGCTGTACTGGTTAGCCGAAAGAGAGTACAATACTGTATACACAAATACAAATTGATAGAAACGCTATATAGTATAAACTGTACTGTGCAATGGTATACTGTATACAGTACATATGTACAGAAAGTTACCTCCAGAGTGGGTCAGAGCACGGTGAAAGGATGGAACCGGAAGTGTGCACTATGGGAATTTGATCTTATTGCAAAGCATTGCTCTTAAACCAAGTTACAAATTTTTAGAAAGCTTTGCTTGTCTTGCAAAACGCTCTCAAACCAAGTTACTCTTAATCCAACGTTCCACTGTAATTATATTTGTTTTCTTTTCTTTTCCTTTTTTCATAGTGTTTGACTGTTTAAACTTTACTTAGCAGTCTTTATGTTCAAAACGCATCTCTCTTAACGCAATGGAAAAGCATGTAAAAAGCGCTAAAAACGCGGTAAAATGCACGCGTATTTATCGCATTTCTGTGGTCAATAGCAACTTTGGCAAAAAACATTTCTGCCAGAGGATGCATTTAGAACTGCAACTACGATGACGCAAGTGCGGACATAGCCTTAAAGAATAAAATAAAATGTATCAATGATACATTATTGGAAAAAAAATGAATTAGCATTCACATAAAAAATACGTACCTATAAAACCCAAAGTTGAGCCAATATACATAAAGGATTGGAGGTTGAAACACTATGATTAATACCCACTGTAGCTGTCCATCATGCCGACATGTTTTTAAGGGGTACTGACTGGCCAAATACAGTTAGGTCCAGAAATATTTGGACAGTGACACAATTTTTGCGAGTTGGGCTCTGCATGCCACCACATTGGATTTGAAATGAAACCTCTACAACAGAATTCAAGTGCAGATTGTAACGTTTAATTTGAAGGTTTGAACAAAAATATCTGATAGAAATTGTAGGAATTGTACACATTTCTTTACAAACACTCCACATTTTAGGAGGTCAAAAGTAATTGGACAAATAAACCAAACCAAACAAAATATTTTTATTTTCAATATTTTGTTGCGAATCCTTTGGAGGCAATCACTGCCTTAAGTCTGGAACCCATGGACCTCACCAAACGCTGGGTTTCCTCCTTCTTAATGCTTTGCCAGGCCTTTACAGCCGCAGCCTTCAGGTCTTGCTTGTTTGTGGGTCTTTCCGTCTTAAGTCTGGATTTGAGCAAGTGTAATGCATGCTCAATTGGGTTAAGATCTGGTGATTGACTTGGCCATTGCAGAATGTTCCACTTTTTTGCACTCATGAACTCCTGGGTAGCTTTGGCTGTATGCTTGGGGTCATTG
This sequence comes from Anomaloglossus baeobatrachus, assembly GCF_048569485.1. Classification (NCBI taxonomy): domain Eukaryota; kingdom Metazoa; phylum Chordata; class Amphibia; order Anura; family Aromobatidae; genus Anomaloglossus; species Anomaloglossus baeobatrachus. Next base: position 386,761,311 of record NC_134357.1, read on the forward strand.
TCCATCTGTACTATGAAGCGCCGTCCGATCAACTTTGTGGCATTTGGCTGAATCTGGGCTGAAAGTATATCCCGGTACACTTCAGAATTCATCCGGCTACTCTTGTCTGCTGTTATGTCATCAATAAACACAAGTGACCCAGTGCCATTGAAAGCCATGCATGCCCATGCCATCACGTTGCCTCCACCATGTTTTACAGAGGATGTGGTGTGCCTTGGATCATGTGCCGTTCCCTTTCTTCTCCAAACTTTTTTCTTCCCATCATTCTGGTACAGGTTGATCTTGGTCTCATCTGTCCATAGAATACTTTTCCAGAACTGAGCTGGCTTCATGAGGTGTTTTTCAGCAAATTTAACTCTGGCCTGTCTATTTTTGGAATTGATGAATGGTTTGCATCTAGATGTGAACCCTTTGTATTTACTTTCATGGAGTCTTCTCTTTACTGTTGACTTAGAGACAGATACACCTACTTCACTGAGAGTGTTCTGGAATTCAGTTGATGTTGTGAACGGGTTCTTCTTCACCAAAGAAAGTATGCGGCGATCACCCACCACTGTTGTCATCCGTGGACGCCCAGGCCTTTTTGAGTTCCCAAGCTCACCAGTCAATTCCTTTTTTCTCAGAATGTACCCGACTGTTGATTTTGCTACTCCAAGCATGTCTGCACAAAACTGCAAGAGCCAACAATGCGTCACCAGAAACCTGCATATGCGTAGTCATCATATGCGCCACAGCCCTTATCTCACAAACTTACCAAACAGGCCATAATCAGAATTAATATGTAAGATACACCTCTTTATTAATGAAATGGGAAACCATACCAGAGTAAAAGGAGAATCCTCAATTACAGCCAGGCCTGATTATATCCTGCAACCGCCATTGTTATTCCTCTGGGCTCTGATGTAAATATTATATTAACTCCGTGACAAACTATGACATACATTTTCATCATAGGTCACCAATGGAAGTATAAGGGCTCATGTGCACGTTGCGTCCTGGCCAGAGCAGAAATAAATGCACCCTCTGGAAGACTTGACGCTGCGTGTTGACAAAAAGAATGCATCCAAAACGCATATATTTTGGATGCATTTTGCATGCATTTTACATGCGTTTTGGATGCATTTTTGTCAGTGCGTTCCCCCGGCAATTCAGCTCTGCTACATGCCCGCTGACAGCAGACACAGACAGAGGTGGGCAATGAGAATGAACTCTGATGAAGTGCACCCGTCTTCATTGTCATCCCGCGGCTCTGTCTCTGTGTGCTGTCATGAACTCAGATGAACCTCTGAGGTCAGTGCCAGGACACAGGAGTCCGCAGCAGTGACGTCAGAGCTTCACCCGATTTCACTGACATCGCGCGTCTCTCTCTGTGGCGCAGCCTGATTTGCGCTCACCAGTGAAGGACTTACCTGTGATCGCAAATCCCCTGAGTGACTGCAGTGAGCCGCACGATCAGCTGTGCTTTCACTCAGGTTACTCGCGGCCACAGCTGCAGTCCTCCACCTGAGAGCGGTGGCCACGAGTAACCTCAATGACAGCACAGCTGATCGCGGGACTCACTTTAGTTGCTGCATGGAGCTCACAGGAGCGGCGGTGTTCTACTGCCGCTTCTGTCAGCTTGCGATGTAGCAGAGCTGAAAGCGTCGTGGGACCTTGCGTGGATTATGTCAGACCTGGAAGTGTTTATTTGTCTTTCATTACAAATAAAGGATTTTTTGGATGTGTGTGTTTATTTTCTTTAACTTACAGGTTAATCATGGAAGACGCCTGCCATGATTAACCTAGGACTTAAGGCCCCGTTACACGTAGCGACGTATCTATCTAGCCGGGGTCACGGATTCCGTGACGCACATCCGGCATCGTTAGCGACGTCGTTGCGTGTGACACCAACGAATGGCCGTTAACGATGGAAAATACTCACCAAATCGTCCATCGTTGACACGTCGTTCATTTACAAAAAAACGTTGATTGTTGAGGATGCAGGTTGTTCGTCGTCCCCGAGGCAGCACACATCGCTATGTATGACACCTCGGGAACGACGAACTACAGCTTACCTGCGGCCACCGGCAATGAGAAAGGAAGGAGGTGGGCGGGATGTTATGGCCGCTCATCTCCGCCCCTCTGCTTCTATTGGGCGGCCACTTAGTGAGGCCGCTGTGACGTCGCACAAACCGCCCCCTTAGAAAGGAGGCAGTTTGCCGGACACAGCGACGTCGCTAGGCAGGTAAGTCCGTGTGACTGCTCCTAACGATATTGTGCACCACGGGCAGCGATTTGCCCGTTACGCACAAACTACAGGGGCGGGTACGCTCGCTAGCGATATCGCTGCGTGTAAAGCCCCCTTTACTGGCAGCTATGGGTTGCTGCCATTAACTCCTTATTACCCCGTTTGCCACCGCACCAGGGCAATTCGGGATGAGCCGGGTAGAGTCCCGGGACTGTCGCATCTAATGGATGCAGCAATTACGGGCGGCTGCTGGCTGATATTGTTAGGCTGGGGGGCTCCCCATAACATTTAGCTCCCCATCCTGAGAATACCAGCCTTCAGCCGTGTGACTTTACCCTAGCTGGTATCCAAATTGTGGGGGACCGCACGTTTTTTTTTTTTAAATTATTTATTTTTTTACTGCTCGATATAGACACGCCCACCGTTGGCTGTGATTGGTTGCAGTGAGACAGCTGTCACTCAGCGTGGGGGCGTGTCTGACTGCCACTAATCATAGGCGGCGCCGGTGGGCGGGGGAAGCAGGGAATACGAGATGGATCAATGAGCGGCCGGCATTTTCAAAAGAGGATAAGCCGCCAAAGTGTGAACGCCGTGCAGCGCCGCGCTGGTGATCGTGGATCGGTGAGTATGAGAGGGGGGTTGGGAGGGAGAGACCGACATGGACAGAGAGAGAGATAGAGACATAGAGAGAGAGAGAGAGAGAGACCGACCGACAGAGAGAGACCGAAAGACCTGCGTTTGTTATGTTAAAAAAACATGCGGATCGCAACAAAAATGCAGTGCAAACGCACGGTTAGCATTTTGGTAGCATTTTTCTACAACTCATTGATTTCAATGGGTGTAGAAAGCTGCCAAAACTGACAAAATAATTGATATGCTGCTTTTTTAAACGCAGAGATTTTGTCAAATTTTTGACAATCAAAACGCTGCGTTTAAAAAAGCATCGTGCGCACAGATTTTGCATGATTCTCATAGACTTTGCTGGGGAAGCAGAACGCATGCATTTTGACAATGTGACGCTGAAAGCTTAAAATGCTGCAGAAATGCAAAAAAAAACGCAATGTGCGCATGAGCCCTAAAACTGGCCCAGGGGCTGAGCCTGCTCCATACCAGGCAGATGGTGATTTAGGAGATGTGTTGAAGATCCCCAAAACTCCAAAATCGTATCAATAAAAAAAAATAAGATCAGGGTGGAAAAGCAAAAGCCCCCATTGATACAAAAATAATAACATATTTCCAATTTTTTTTTCCAATACTAAAATAAAGGTTTGGACATGTTTGGTATCACTGTAATCATACTGATCTGGAGAATCATGCTGCCGAAATTGTCAGAAGAACAGAAAAGCTATGGCTCTTGGAACAAGGGGAGAAAAAAATTAAAACACAAAAATGAATACCGTAGTTTGCTCTCCCTTTTAGTGTTAAACAAAAGGAACCTGAGTAAAAACATGACATATTATTTACATTTTTCAACTATATATAAAATTATTATTACTGCATTAACAAAGGGAGCAAAGGGCTCTACATTTTGCTCACAAAAATTCGTGGATATTTGGATTTCGGGTAAAATTTCAGGATGACCCTAAAATGCCCCCAAACATTTTCAGGTGGCCTCATTGTGACCTTCTCTAAACTTCTGAATTCATATGTCCAAATGTTCAATGTCTCAGTACTTTTTGCACAACTTGCTATTCTCTAACAAGGAGCTTAGTGGCAAATTTCACAACGGGTGATTGATCCATGAATCTCTCGATAAAGGAGGAAGGATGAATGGATTATTGTGTAGTTCCTCTGATTTCCTCATCTCAAACAATTTATTGAAACAATAGCCAACAACAGTGGTGGAATGGACTAGTATGGTTCCACTCCGCTACCATGAATGACCAGAGGAGATGAGTCCTGAAATCTGGAAATACTGTTAGGTTTATTCATCTACTCGTTTCAAGGCACACTTGCCTCTTCATCAGGATTTACCATAGTCTATGGTCTTAGACTAAGGATATATCCTGATGAAGAGGCAAGTGTGCCTTGAAACGAGTAGATGAATAAACCTAACAGTATTTCAAGATTTCCGGGCTCATCTCGTCTGGTCATTCACGGCATACTCTAGTCCATTCCACCACTGTTGTTGGCTATTGTTTCAATAAATTGTTTGAGATGAGGAAATCACCAATGCATGCTCTTACATAAATTCCCTACTGTCATGATAAAATATCACCGTAGGGTGAACTATTTACGTTTTCCATAAATTTCTCCTGAAAGTTAAATATCCCTAACTTTTTGTGAGTAGTGTATTTCCGAATTTAAAAAGTTACTACCTTTAAACAGTAATAACTGGAGCAAGAATATCAGTCAAAAGTTACCAAATACTTTATACATGGACTAAATAATTTTCACAACAGCCTATACAAAAATAAAACCGACAGATTGTTTTTTTCCAATAACAAACTGTATACGAGTTCTGCAATTGCTGGAAAGTTCATCAATAGTGCCGACATGCTTTTGTTATTTCTGCAGTTCTGTCTGAGCCTGCCATTTGTGAATCTCGGGGATGTGTCATTCAGCACAACATGTTCTCTAGGCTCTGGACTATAGGAGATGTTTCATGTGGGTGGTATCAGCTGAGCTGCCGCACAGTTTTTCTGCTATCACTTAAATTCTAGTTAGGAGTAAAAGCTGCAGGAAAATTCCCATTGTTCTTCTGTGCCTCGTATGTAACAAATCTAATGATCGCACAGTACAGAAAATACTGACATGCAGTATAACTAAACCTTATCTACTAGGATGTATGGCTATGAGGGGATAGAGCATTTTATTACTTGCCCCAAAATAGGGTTTCCCATTAGTATTTTTACGTTTTTTGTTTTTTTTGCAGGCAGTGTAAATGTTATAATGAAAAATAATGCCACTCGATAATATACATCCAATAAAACAGATATGCCCATATCTATAATTAGGGTATATTGATGACAGTTTAGTTGAACGACCGGCAGACGCAACTGATTGATTTACCGGCTGTAAGTGTTCTACCACCAGAATTAGGTTAAGGCTGGGTTCATTAGGTATATTGGCAAATGCCTTTAGTTTTAAGTACAAGATCCATACTGCATGTTGAAAAAGACACTTATGGAAACTCACTTGAGTGGTCACATCTTGCGGATTGTAAGGCTGTCAAGAAAAAAAAAAAAGAAGCTTGTTACAATCTTAGTGGTTTGCAGCCCCCATCAAGGAATACCATCAATATAGAGAGTCTAAAGCAAACGTCAAATGGGACCATATATTGTTATATGGATCTGACTTCCAAGCTGCAATATAAATGCCATATTGGTCTCTATCGGCCTCAGAAGCTGCCATAAAAAAAGCTAAAAATAACAATGATTTTTTTTTGTGATGTCGAAAGGGGGTCATAATGTAGTGTCCATGGTACAGTTTATTTCTACAACTAGCACAAAATGTGTATGAAATTGTGTTGAAACATTTAGGTGTAACATTACCGCTACGTATAAATAAACCCTGAAGGTCACTACTGACTACAACCCTTCTCCTTTTTAAAGCCAAGATTACAGTTTGAGCTGATCCACATCTTTAGTACTAATGTCCGTCTCGAAAGGCCCTGTGCACACACTGCGGATTTTGATGTTTTGTTGTTTTTTTTTAAATCTGCATGTCTCTCATGAAGTACCATGAAATTGGTCCAATCCATCTACGGACACTCCTAGATCAATGATTATACCACAAAAAGGAAACAAATAATTACTTTTCCTTTTAAAAGGAGTACACAACGTCTCAATCAATTAATAGTTTTTATTATCATCCAAAAAATACAAAGAAAAAACACCACACCATAAAAATGATAAATTGCAGTCAAAAAAATCAAGTATATACGGGTTTCAGCGATAATATATTGCACATAAACTTACAATAAAGTGACTAATGCTGCATACACGCTTAGTTGATTTCCAAGCTGACGAATGTTTATTGCACCAACCTTAATAATAAAGTGACTAGTGCTAAACGAGACCCATGTCAATGACCTGATGGGCTGTGCAAAACAGTCTGCAAATATTATTCCTCCACGGAAGATACTATTGCACAATCCCCCCGGGGTCTCACCTATTGCCTATAAATATATGGTTAATCACCTATTGCTGTTTTGCACAGCCCATCAGGTCATTGACATGGGTCTCGTTTAGCACTAGTCACTTTATTATTAAGGTTGGTGCAATAAACATTGGTCAGCTTGGAAATCAACTAAGCGTGTATGCAGCATTGGTCACTTTATTGTAAGTTTATGTGCAATATATTATCGCTGAAACCCGTATATACTTGATTTTTTTGACTGCAATTTATCATTTTTATGGTGTGGTGTTTTTTCTTTGTATTTTTTGGATGATAATAAAAACTATTAATTGATTGAGACGGTACCATAGTACCAACGGGCTGTACATACACCCAGAAATACACTATTGTTTTCCAAGGGCCAAGGGTCTGATTATAAGAGGGGTAACCATGAAAAAACTGAGCAAATTCGATTTATCACCACATATCACAATAGATGGATGGAAATGAGGGAGATTTTAGGCAAGCATTGGGGGATTTTGCATTCAGATCCTATTTTAAGGAGATTCCTCCCCACGAAACCTTTGATTATGGCGCGTAGATCGAAAAACCTTCGAGATACACTTGTCCATAGCCACTTTGACCGTGAGGCAAAAAATAAAAATGAGGTGCCTGTGTCGGATCAAGGTTTTTTCCCGTGCGGTCTTTGTAAGGCCTGTGCCCATTGTGTTAAGTCAAAAATATTCTCTAACTTTGATGGCACAAAACAATTCACTATACGAAAACGACTAACGTGTTCTTCCAAAGGAGTGATCTATTTGGGAGAATGCCCGTGTAAAAAATTGTATGTGGGCCTTACTACCCGTGAAGTTAAGATTCGAATACGGGAACATTGCAGAGATATTGCCAAGGCAAGGACCGTGGAAGATTGTACCCAGCTGAAAACCCTTCCGCGTCACTTTAAGGAATTTCATAACAGTAATCCTCATGTCCTTAAAGTGAAGGCCATTGATCAGGTAGCTTTGGGTATAAGAGGCGGAGATCTGAGTAAGATCCTAGCAAGAGTAGAAAGTCGGTGGATTTTCCGGTTGGGTACATTAAATCCGCAGGGTCTCAATGAGACCTTGGGGTTTGGAGCATTTTTGTAGTATTTTTGTAGTTTTTGTAGTTCTTGTGGTTTTTATATCTCCTTGTCAATTCTGTTTTTATCGTTTTAACTTTGGTATTTATAAGTACATGATATTTTTAATGGTAGGGTAATGGTTAGTGGGGTGATTTTCACTTATTTTATGATGCATTGTGTATTGTTATTCACTTATTTTTTTGTATTTTTTATTTTGTAGATAAATTGCGTATTGCTCTTTATTTATTGGGATATTTTCCACCAAACAATGAACATATTCCTATGATAATTTTGGCGTAATCAGGATTTCTTCCGGACCTGTGTAGGAATGAAAAAATTACATCTCGTTACCAGCAGTACAAGAACCCTTTAAGATTGAATTGTGAGGAAAATGGGACCTATATTCTTGAAGGATTATGTATTACTGATATGAATATTGGATAATTGATATGAATTTTCCTCCTGTTTATTTGAAGTATATTCTTTAAAATTTGTGAAATATTTTCTACTAATCACTGGATTTATGGGGATTTTCTGATGTGTATTATAACTAGTCACTAATTGTGGCATGATCGCAATTCATAGGATGGCGCGCTCGCGATGTCTAAAAATCTTCCCGGAACTGACTAAAGGGCGTATTTACGTGGGACGCTCCTGCGTCGCTGCACACATCCGGTGGGTGCCACGCAGCGTGCGTTCCACGGTCGCCCGGCAGGAAGTCACTTTTTAGAATGGGCGGTGATGGACTGATGCGAGCGCCCGCAAGATCCTTGATTGGTGGGAATGACGTATATAAACCCCTCAGCTGACATTACCCGACATGCCCCCTGTAGAAGCCGGGAGCGAAACACGTGTCGGGGAATCGGGTGGTCGCGGCTTACACATCGTCCCAGGTAATTTGCTCCGTAGTAGTGTCCTGAATCTTTAATATAGGATATAGTTAATGACATTTACGTTTGGCGTATTGCTTCACGGCAAACGCATGTGTGATGTTATTGTGGCACTTTTAGTTCAGTCTGGTCACGGAGATGGCTGGTTCAGGGCATCCTATGGAGCAATTGGGATCTAGCACATATACGTATTGTATGACCTAATTGCTGACACTAACTAACTAAGCTGGTTGTGTTATGCACTATTTTAACATCATTGCCTGATTGTTTTCAGCTCTCTGCAATTCCGCCTATGGTAGAATGTGATTAGTTTTGCATATGTATAATGGACATATCCATATAATATATCCGGTTGAGGCGGCATTGCGGAGATTTAGTGAATAACAATAGGTGATTAACCATATATTTATAGGCAATAGGTGAGACCCCGGGGGGATTGTGCAATAGTATCTTCCGTGGAGGAATAATATTTGCAGACTGTTGGTTGGTGCAATAAACATTGGTCAGCTTGGAAATCAACTAAGCGTGTATGCAGCATTGGTCACTTTATTGTAAGTTTATGTGCAATATATTATTGCTGAAACCCATATATACTTGATTTTTTTGACTGCAATTTATCATTTTTATGGTGTGGTGTTTTTTCTTTGTATTTTTTGGATGATAATAAAAACTATTAATTGATTGAGACGTTGTGTACTCCTTTTAAAAGGAAAAGTAATTATTTGTTTCCTTTTTGTGGTATAATGTCTCTCATGAAGCCAGAAAAGTCAATCGGTTTTTTGATTTGTTGTGCAAATCATTTATTTCCGTATGGTTTCGGTCCGGTTCTTGATGCAGAACAAATCTTCAGTATGTCAATTATGAGTCCGGTTTAGCAGTGTTTTTCACTCATTGACTTCAATGTTGTCAATAAATAACGTTGCTAACCTGCAGGTGTATTCACACTGACAGTTTGAGTCTGGTTTCACAGCATTATTTTAACCATTGCTGAGTCTCTCTCTCCGCTTCATACTCACTGATCATTGGCGCGGCTGTCACACTGCTCCCGCAGCCTCTCCTGCTTCTGTCGGAGCCACTCATTAGGCTCATACAAATTCACTGCTGCCACTCATTAGGCTCATACATATTCACTGATTCCCCACCGATCAGTGTCTGTAATTGGCTGCAGTCAGACATGCCCCCACACTGTGACAGCTGTCTGACTGGAACCAATCACAACAGCTAGTTGGCGGGTCTATATCGTACAGTAAAATAAATAATTAAAAAAAAAATCGGCGTGCAGTCCCCCCCCAATTTTGATACCCAGCTACGATAAAGCCTCACAGCTGAGGGCTGATATTCTCAGGCTGGGGAGATCAACTGTATTGGCAGCCCCCCAGTCTCAAAATATCAGCCAGCAGCCACCCGGAATTGCCGCATCCATTAGATGCGAAAGTCTCAGGACTTTCCCCTGGCTTTTCCCGATTACCCTGATGTGATGGCAATTGGGGTAATAAGGAGTTAATGGCAGCCCATAGCTGCCACTGAGCCCTGGGTTAGTGATGGCAGGCGTCTATGAGACACCCCCATTACTGATCTGTAAGTGAAAGTAAATAAAAAATCCTTTATTTGAAATAAAAAACAAAAAAGCATCCTCTTATACCACTTTATTAACCCCCCAAACACCCCTCCAGGTCCAACGGAATCCACACGAGGTCCCACGATGCTTCCAGCACTGCTACATCCGACGCTCACAGCGAGCGCTATAGAACATGACTGCCCGCTGTGAGCTCCATGCAGCAACTGATGTGAGTCACGCTATCAGCGGTGACATCACTCAGGAGATTTCTGGTCACAGCTTGAGTCCTCCACCTGTGACCGAAAATCGGGCTGCGACTGAAGTGAGCTGCAGGTGAAGGACTCACCTGAGCGATGTCACTGCTGATCGCGTGACTCACTTTAGTCTCTCTCTCTCCCCCGCCCGCCAGCCGCATCAGGTTATTCGTCAGCCACCGCATTTGAAATCGTGGGTAAACCAACTCCAGTCTGCATCCCATTTTAACATGCGGTTCTCTGCCGACCATTCCGGTTTACCTGCAGAAAATATCTGCAACTCATCTGCAGCGTGGGCACATAGCCTAAATGGTTCGGAAATGTTCTAGTTAACTCTCATACAAGGGAGGCTGGCCATTTACCTTGTGTACACTCTTCACCTGGACTTATGTTCACTGCAGTTGTTTTTTTAATCATTACATTCTGTGTATCTGCCGAAGGTGCTGACTTTTACCAACATTGCAGCAGCCCAATTGCAAGAGTCATGGATTAAGCATGCTAACTGAAGTAAGACAGGGAGGAGAGTGTGGTGTTCCTAGGTTTTTTAGAGGCTGGTGTCAGTTGCAGAGGGTATATGGAGCAAGTAGAAGCTACCCTACTATATACAACTCGCAATTTGTAAATGGCTAGACTACAGGAAGGTAGATAGAGGAAGTGGCTGCCTTATTAGAGTTCTGCCCCCATAGTTAGACAAGAGCCAGGGAAAATAATAATAATAATAATATTCTTTATTTCTATAGCGCGAACATATTACGCAGAGCTTTACAATTCAGGAGGATCATATACAAACAAGGAAAATGAAGAGACCTGCTGTGGTGAATAAGTGGGAGGAGTAGTTGCCAGGAGAGCTTTTAGTGAGTGCCGCCTGGAGGTCAGGTGAGAAGAGTTGAGACCTAGGAGAGACCATACTTGTAAGAGAGAATTAAAGCACTTCTCCAGTGTTTTTTTGCATTCATTGCAGGAGTGGAGCCACTAATGTTAAGTCTCTCAGCCTAGTATTATACTTGCCAGGAGCTGCTCTGGTTCTGATCCTCCATATTGTTGTAACGGGGTGCCGGGGGTGCCTCGGGGGTTGTAGTCGTGGCCCCTTTTTCTATCAGGCTAACCCCCGGCTCAGCCGTCACTATTGGGACAGGAGATTGCTTGGTGGGGCAGAGTGTGGTGGTACAGAGAACGCTGTCAGACGTAGAAAGACTTTGCAGACGGAGATCAGTTGATTCAGAAGGCATGTTTATTGCACACATCTTCACAACAGAGGCAACAATCTGATAGCGTCGTTTCACAACTTCTGCTGGGGGGGGGACCTCTTCTTGTCATCTCCTCTCGTGGGGATGTGCCCGGCTACTCTACTTCACCTGGGCTCCCACTCCGCAGACTTGACCCACCCAACTCTGTTTCACCATAGAGGACACTTTCTCTTTCCCTTTCCTTCGTTAGCTGTTCACCTAGCTCCCACACTCTGCCCCCGCTGCTCCTTCTCCCCTGTCCCGGACTCGACTGCCTCAAACTCAAACTTTTTCTCTACCACACTCTCTCCCTCCCCCTTCTGCTGCCGGCTCCTCCTTTCTCCTGCCCTGTTTCTATGGGGACAGCCGTCCCACCTGGCCACTAGGGGAAACCCATCTATACAGTAGAAATACAGTAAAACATAAACATTAATATTAACGGCTTTGTCTACCCCAGCGGGGGCATCTTCAGGGGGGAAAACTGCGCCTCTTTGTAAGGGGTCCGTCCACCCCTTACATTGTGACCACAACTTCTGATTGACTTTAAGTCAGAGGTAATAGTCACAAGCTCTCATGTAAGTCTATGAGAGCCTCGTTTTTCTCTTATAGACTCACATTGAATTGTGTCTTTTGGATTGCCAAGCAAACACTGGAGCGATCCGGCAGATAAAAAACTGCTGGAGACCGACTGGAGCAGTGCCAATAAAAGATAAAGATGGCATCTGGTGAGTATGACACTAAATGCAGAAACCTTAAATTAGTGGCACCACTGTAAAATAGAAAGAAAACATGCTGTAATAGTTCTTTTAGTCACTGTAAGGATGAGGTTTTGAGGTGGGTGCAAGTATGTGCAAGAGGAAAGACCTTCCAAAGAGAAAGGGACAGACTGCAAACCAAGGAACCTTCCTGGAATGAAAGGTCAAGAGGGTTAGACAGTCGAGTGTGCACGAGTGCCATTGTGGTAAAGTGGCCATGAGAGGTCTGTAAATAGGTTGTTAATGAAATGTTTAAAGAGACTGTGCTTTATGAAGCTAATAAAGTTAACACTGTTAAAAAAGACTATGTCATGTCCGTGCTTCTGAGCCCCATCCCCCCCGAAAAGCGAATCCACAGCTAAAGGCACCCTGTAAGATATACCGAGATTGCGGCCTATACCACAGAATCACATCTCCTGTTACAGGCTGACATGTCAAGTGCATGAGTTAAGACAAATTTGATTGACAGGCATATATTTCTACTAGAGACTAGAAAGGCAGGATTACACTACTCAATGTAAAAGGGAGAGTGTATACTCCCCTGCCCCTTTCTGATCTCTCCGTGGAGACTGTGTGACTTGAGCCTATGGTTTGCAGTCCTTTACTCCCTATGGATTGCTGCTACCTCTATGATCTATGATCTTTAGCTTGTTTTTGTTTTAAAAAATATTAAGAATATAAACACACGCAAAAAGGCTAAACATATTAAGTGTCTTCCACATCTTAGCTCCAGAAAGTTCTTTTACTCCATTCACACTCAGGGACAGAACATTGGAAAATTAATTTCTGTTTACAACTGAAATTTTAATACTTTCAGGGCCTCATCCTAAGTTTTGCTGCCACTTTTAATCTACGTTCTGTCTTAATTGCTAATATTGTATACTCAGAAAAAAAGACCAAAAAGCCCCAAGCCCATCTACCTAAGAAGGAGTTGAAACAAGGTTTAAAGGATGCTAGAGGACATACCAAAAGCCACTAAAATAAATTAGCATCAACTCTCCAAGGGCAAATTTCCATTTAGATTATGCAAGACCAGCATTGCTGAAAAGGGATCTTGAGTCCCCTTCTAGATGTTGTTGCATTTCTGGATGTGGGAAATCTCTTGTGACAAGAATGATGGAACAGGCAGTTTAGTCATAAAATATGCAGTATAGGTGATGACAGGTCAAAAGCGTTAAAAAAAAGACTTAGAATATACAGGAGATAAGAGAGACATTGAGCAGGTTCTTGTTAGGGTGGTGGACTGTGACTGTCACGTTCCTGCTCCTGAAGACACCAATCGAGTTATTGTCTTGTAATGTGAAAAATGCCCTGCCTCTTATATGACTTGTGAAATATGTTTCCTGTACAATGTATGCTAAAATAGATCTATGTATAGTAATGTATAAGATGTAGCAGTGTTGATAATATAATCAATGTGCATTAGGATAAGGTAAAATGTGTAACACATAGCAGTGTTGGTAAGGTATTATAATGTTTGCATAAAACTGGGAGAAAGGTTAAATCTGCCCAGCAACAGACAGCAGGGTCAGAGACAGTTAATGTTGGGACTAGCCCATGGGAGGAGGATACTGCATGCAGGGAAAGGGAAAGCTTTCTTTTGGAACTTCAGATAAGGTTTGTACTAAGAGTTATGAAGAGGTAGAACTATGGCAAGAAAAGAAGGATTGTGTGTGTGTCAAGGACTAATAGAGTGTGTACAGTGTGAAGAGCTGCAGGTCTGGCACTTTAGCATTCACCGACTGCAATGAAGCATTAGAAATCGGTGTGCTGTGGGACTGCCTAGAATAAAAGGAGGATTCGGGGTCAGACTGTACAGCAGGACCAATAAGAAGTATGGAATTACTTCTTATGCAAAATTGTTCTTTCATAACTTTATGAAAATATCTGTGTTGTTACCTGTGACTACTGCGATTGTGGACTTACAGTATATTGTACAAAAGAAGGTGGAAAATGTAGTGTGTAGTTCCTGTATGGTTGCAAGTAAAGTTGGATATGTTTTCTCAAGCTGGTATTGTTTACTCATCTTGGGGTTCAAGGAGGCTGGTGATGTGCTTGGCATTTCAGAAGTGTGCATGGAGTTCTCCTCAACAGCAATATCAACATTACACACACACCCAGGACCCATAGAATCCCAAGAACCCTATATTCTATGTAGTGTGCCAGGGTGATAACAATGCAGTGCTAGCCCATGGTTACAGCCTCATGGCACATTACATTCTCATTGTACCACAGAGATGACCTAAAAGGCATATATAGTGTTAATTAGCAAGCACAGAAGGCACTTTCTTCCCGAGCTCACAGCTGTGACATTCACAAGATGATGCAACATTAGACACATATGGTCCGTGGAGACACATCTGTAACCATGTGCCAGATTCACAACACATACTAGTAAATATGATTGGAAGGTGATTGTAAAAATATTATTGCCACATGTGAATCCATTATGGCTCCCAAATGTTTACGTGCTGGGTATGGTCGAATATCCTATACATTGAAGATTTAAAGCACTGGTATTTATTGTAAAGTTAACGAGAATAACAGTAAACATAACATTTTGATTCTAAGATATTTTCTAAGTCCATTTGTGAGTTAAAATCATCATAAGAGAAGGTAGAAGCGCAGCAGCGCGAAACGGCCGTCATCCTCTGGAGTGCCAGCATCTGGTCTTAGACCTGCTAACCTTTTATAGATTTATAATAAAGCAAGGACTTTTATACAACAGCATGTGCCACAATTCTATCTTCTCTTATGATGATCTTCACTGGACTGGTTCCTTTCTGGTGAGCACCACTGTACAGAGCCTTGGTGGTTATTGTCACTCCTCCTATCCCTTGCAGTATTGAATCAGGTGACCCGGTGATGCGCTACTGCATCTGTTTTCCTCGTTTGTGAGTTAAAGCAGTATTAAAATGTCCAAAAAGTGGACCACAAATGCTAAAAATACCTAAAATAAAAAACTGAGCAAATACCCACCCTCCTAGGGTCCTGCACTGACTTTGCTACTGCGCAAGTCTCTGTGTTTGAGCTGCAACGGTGGCATCACATAGACAGTGCACATCACCAGTGTAGCCAATCACTGAGCTTGGCGGCTCGAGCTGTCTACTTCGGCACGTGCCGTTCAGCTCAGTGATTGTCCACAACAATGATGCATGTTGTCCATGTGACATTACCATCAATCACAACCAAAACACTGAGACCTGAGCAGTGGCAAGAAGCTGGCGTTGGATCCATAAAGAGTGAGCTTTTTATCTTAAATATTTTAGAGTCCTTGGGATCCACATTTCTGAAAGTGGAAAACTCTATTGAAGCTGTCAGAACTTGAATAAATTGGGACAATGAATTAATAGATATTGAACTAATTTCATCAGTCACATTCTCTAAAATTACTTCACCACTAATTTTAGCAGTACATACAGTACCTTAGCATAACTTGAAGCTTGTGGGCCCCAATGCAAACTCTTGAAGAGGGCCATCAACTATAGCAGGTCTTTATTAGAAATAGCCTTTTCGTATGGACCAAAAAGACCTTTTGGGCTCCCTAAAGTCCAGGGCCCCAGTGCGGTTGTAACCCCTGCACCTATAATACTTACACTCCTGGGTACATAGATTGCAGTGAATATAATCCTAAAGGCTGCTTTACACCAGACAATCTATCGTGCGATAGATCGTCGGGGTCACGGTTTTTGTATGACACCTCCTAGCGACGCAGTATCGCTCACAAATCGTGAGTCGTGTACTGGTCGCTAGGTTCCATAATATCGGTTCTGAAATCGGGCGCCAGTTGTTCATCGTTCCCGTGGCATCACACGTCGCTCCGTGTGACACCACGGGAGCGATGAACATCGCGTACCTGACTCCCGCGTCAGCCGGAGGCTCTATGTGGAAGGAAGGAGGTGGATGTTTACATCCTGCTCATCTCCGCCCCTCCGCTTCTATTGGCCGGCGGCCGTGTGACGTCGCTGTGACGCCGAACGTCCCTCCCACTCCAGGAAGTGGACGTTCGCCGCCCACAGCGTGGTCGCACGAGAGGTAAGTATGTGTGACGGGGGTTACCGACTTTGTGCGCCACGGGCAGCGATTTGCCCGTGACGCAAAAAGGACGAAATCGCACAATCGGTTGTACCATGTAAAGCAGCCTTTACAGTGTATATTAGCTGTATATGTGTTCTCCTGCTGTGCTCTCGATTGAATAAGGTCTGTGCAAACCAAGACCTAATATGCATCTCTGTCCTTAATAATAATCTAGAAGAAAATGGTTTTACATTAACAGATGTAAGCCAAAATACAGGAAAGTAATAGTTTATTGGCTGAATAGGGTTAGCCAACAGCGATGGTAAATGGAAAAGTAGTCTTTACACTGACCGAGTATGTCAGCCCAAGAGATAATAGATGTAGCTGATGGTGCATAAAGAGTCAAGAGCATCCTTCCTCTTCACTAAGAAATGGGGGGGAACAATGTGTTCATTGAAAACGAGAATTGGTAAAATAGAAATGCATTGTAGTAGAAAAGAAGTAGTAGGTTTAGATTGTAAGCTTTAAGGGAAATTTGGTCTATTTGTTTAGGGATGGTCGATTTTATATAATTACAAGTGATGAGAGAGCACTAAAATTCTCGAGTACTCATTACTTGAATCAAGCAGGTTGGACACTCAAACTGGCTCGATTCAAGTAACATGTATAATGGAAGTCAATGAGGAACTCAAGCATACTTCCAGAAGTCTGCCCCCCCCAAAAGGGCTGGAATAATCGCTGAAGTGGATGGAAATAGTGCTGAAATGGATTGAGAACAGCATGGGGAAGATGCCTGAATGCATCTCCGACTCCCAGGTCGTTGCTGGTAAATAAATAATTAAATAATTTAAAAAAAAAATAAATGTGGATTCCTCCCCATTTTTGATAACCAGACAAGGAAAAGCAGACAGGTGGGGACTGGTATTATCAGGCTGGGAAGGTCCATGAATATTGGCCTCCTTCCCAGCCTAAATATTTCAGCCCACAGTTGGCCCAGAATTGGCACATCACATTAGATGTAACAATTCTGGCGCTTTGCTTTTTCCGATTGCCCTGGTGCAGTAACAAATGGGCTAATATCTTTTGAGGGTGATATCAGCTGTGTAATGTCAGCTGGCATGAAGCGCAGGGTTAGTAATGGAGAGGTGTCAATCGGACCCTGCCATTTCTAACCCAGAAAGTGACAAAAAAATAGCTTTTGTCATGATGTGACTGCAAGATAGCGAGAGACAGGAAGCTCCTACACTGTTCATCATGCTAGAGCAACCTAGGCTATCTCTAACCTCTGGATTACCCCTGAATGTGGAGATGCTAGAGTCCCATGCCTTACTATTCTCTTGACCAGAACTAATCCCCAGAGAAGGAAGGGGCAGGAGTGTGATGGAAACACAGATAAAGATAGACAGGGAAAAAACAAAATTTAGACACACTGCAAACTCATAGGAACAAACAGTAAGAGACTAAGGAAAAAAGCAAGAGAAGTAAGGCAGCACCATAAACACACTCACAGCAATGGCATACAACAACCAACAGTAAAGGGTGCTTTACATGCTGCGACATCGCTAGCGATAGCTAGCGATGTCGTGCGCGATAGCACCCGCCCCCGTCGTTCGTGTGACATTTGGTGATCGCTGCCGTAGCGAACATTATCGCTATGGCAGCGTCACACGCACATACCTTTTCAGCGACGTTGCTGTGACAGCCGAACAATCCCTCCTTCAAGGGGGAGGTGCGTTCGTCGTCATAGCGACGTCACTGCGGCGTCACTAAGTGGCTGCCCAATAGCAGAGGAGGGGCGGAGATGAGCGGCCAGAACATGCCGCCCACCTCCTTCCTTCCTTCCTCATTGCCAGTGGACGCAGGTAAGGAGATGTTCGTCATTCCAGCGGCATCACACATAGCGATGTGTGACGCCGCAGGAACGACGAACAACCAGCGGCATGCACCACCAACGATATTATGAAAAGAAGCGATGTGTGAACGATTTTTGACATTTTTGCGATCGTTGATCGTTGCTCCTTGGTGTCACACGCTGCGATGTCCCTAACTGAGCCGGATGTGGGCCACTAACGACGTGACCCCGACGATATATCGTTAGCGATGTCGCAGCGTGTAAAGCACCCTTAAGTGTGGATCACAACACCGCACCAGAACGGTATAGAGAAGCTACAGCTGGCATTAATGGAATCGTCCACCCAGCATACAGTGGGGAAAAAAGTATTTACTCAGCTATGAATTGTGCAATTTCTCCTACTTAAAAAGATGAGAGAGCCCTGCAATTGACATCATAGGTAGACCACAACTATGAGACAAAAGAAGAAAACAAATCCAGAAAATCACCTTTTTTGCAAATTATGGTGAAAAATAAGTATTTAGTCATCTAAAAACAAGCAATATTTCTGGCTCTCAAAGACCTGTAACTTCTTTTTTAAGTGGCTCCTCTGTCCTCCACTCATTACCTGTAGTAATGGCACCAGTTTGAACTTATCAGTATAAAATACATCAGTCCACAAACTCAAACACTCAACTCCAAACCTCACTATGGTGAAGACCAAAGAGCTGTCGAAGGACACCAGAATCAAATATGTAGCTCTGCACCAGGCTGGGAAGACTGAATCTGCAATAGGCAAGCAGCTTGGTGTGATGAAATCAACTGTGGGAGCAATAATAAGAAAGTGGAAGATATACAAGATCACTAATAATTTACTTCGATCTGGGGCTCCACGCAAGATCTCACCCCGTGGGGTCAAAATGATCACAAGAACAGTGAGCAAAAATCCCAGAACCACACAGGGGGACCTAGTGAATGACCTGCATAGAGCTGGGACCACCGTAACAAAGGCTACCATCAGTAACACACTACGCCACCAGGGACTCAGATTCTTCAGTGCCAGACGTGATCCCCTGCTTAAACCAGTACATATGTCTGGGCCCATCTGAAGTTTGCTAAAGAGCATTTGGATTATCCAGAAGAGTATTTGGAGAATGTTATATGGTCTGATGAAACCAAAGTAGAACTGTTTGGTAGAAACACAGCTCGTTGTGTTTGGAGGTGACAGAATGCTGAGTTGCATCCAAAGAACACCATACCTATTGTGAAGCATGGGGGTGGCAACATCATGCTTTGCAGCAGTTTCTCTGCAACGGGACCAGGATGACTGATCCATGTACATGAAAGAGGAAATGGGCCATGTATCGTGAGATTTTGAGTGCAAACCTCCTTCCATCAGCAAGGGCATTGAAGATGAAACATGGCTGGGACTTTCAGCATGATAATGATCCCAAGCACACTGCCAGGGCAACGAAGGAGTGGCTTCATAAGAAGCATATGAAGGTCCTGCAGTGACGTAGCCAGTCTCCAGATCTCAATCCCAGAGAAAACCTTTGGAGGGAGTTGAAAGTCCGTGTTACCCAGTGATCGGCTCAAAAGATCACTGCTCTATAGGATATCTGCATGGAGGAATGGGCCAATATACCATCAACAGAGTGTGCCAACATTGTGAAGACTTACAGAAAAAGTTTGACCTCTGTCATTGCCAACAGGATATATAACAAAATATCGAGATGAACTTTTGTTATTGACCAAATACTTATTTTCCACCATAATTTGCAAAAAAAAATCTTGCCAAATCAGACAAGGTGATTTTCTAGATTTGTTTTCTCATTTTGTCTCTCATAGTTGTGGTCTACCTATGATATCAATTACAGGCCTCTCTCATCTTTTTAAGTGGGAGAACTTGCACAATTGGGGGCTGGCTAAATACTTTTTTCCCCACTGTATGTTCATTTTTTTGTTTTTTTCTTTTGGGTTTTGTCTGTGAAATGGCCATGGTGTCAACATGCTCTTATTGCACATATACCAATCTATGCTCTGGTTAATTTTTTTTTATTTTTTTCTGTATTATTTGTACTCTGTTAAAAGGGGGGGGTGTAGTCCTTCCCTCAGACCCGCAACACACATCCATTTTTTTTGTACGTGTGCGGTACGTATTTGCACGTACCGGAGACACGTACACACGGAGGCCCATGTTATTCAATTGTAGATGGCACACGCACGTAAAATCACACGGAACGTGTGTCCGTGTCGTAAGTACGTGTGTGCGCTTTTCTACATGGACGACATGTCGTTTTTTTGCCGGCAACACGCAGGCACGGACCCGCTTTAGTCTATGGGTCCGTGCCTGCACGGACCGCACACGGAGTATGTCCGTGTTCAGCACGTATCGTCCGTGTCCGTTTTTCATCACACAACCTGAAACACTTGTTTCCAATCTATCAGGTCAATTGAAGGCAAACAACAACACCAGGATCTTATGATGAATGATTAACAACGTTAATTGGGTAAGAATGCGGACCTTTAAAAACGGACAGCACACGGACTGCACACGTGCGTATTTTATGTCACTACGGACATTCCACACGCACACATGGCTCGCATACGCCATCCCACAGATGCCATACGTACCGGAGAAATGCCCCAAAAAAAACGGAACACGGACCCGAAAAACGGACCGTATCATACGGATGTTTTTTTTGCGGAAGTGTGTTTTAGGCCTCAGAGCTAGACATTGCATCTACGTAGCTTCCCTTGGCTGTACTTGGATCCCCGTCGTTCTCTCCCCACTGTATATAGGGTTAATCAAAATCACTGTAAATGACGGCAGCTATGTACTGCCTACTATTTAACATGAGTGTAAATGTGATTGGTTAAGTTTATGTGCCCACGATCCGGTCTAGCGCAGTTGCGGTCTCTCGCTTCTGTTCTCCCTGCGGAGAACGCTTGTAACTCTGCAGCAAACAATTGATATGTTTGTGGCTCGGAAAGCCGCACTGCAGGCCAGTATACGCTGCAGGCAATACACACACAGTGGGCATGGGATTTCTAGAAATACCATCCACTGTGCTTGCACTGTATAACGCAACGTTCTGGATTATGCTCCAAAACGCTGTGATCCCTGATCGTGGGCATGTTCCCTAATTCTGAATAGAACCCGGTCCCCAATTATAACAAAGTGTGCAGACTTGTGAAATCACATTAGTTTAGTTTTGTTATTTTTATTTTCCCCTTCAAATTCAGTTCAGTTTGTTTTTCAATGGATTTGTAAAAATTATGGGTGACAATAAATGAGGAACAAGTTCTGAAATTATTCATTTTACTACAACAAAAATCTGGCATTTAAACAGGGGTGTGTAGAGCTTGTATATTCAGTTATGGTAATTTTCCTAGTCTCTACTATTGTGTGTGCTTATCTTAACATCCATGCTTTTAAGTCCTATATTTTCCATTTACGAAAAGAGTGCCCATGTTTTGTGCCACCATCGCTGCTGCTTTCCACAACAAGTGAGTTTCCGCCTGGTTTCTTCAGTTTCTGACAATGCCAATTTTACACTACAAATGTCAATTTTGCAAAGTGACACTACAGACAGTTTGTGAAGCAGTAAAATTTAAAACCTGTCACATTGTATTCAAATTCTATCCAAGTGTAAAAGAATGGAAGACATTGCTACACTTCAGGGCCCCAGGATGTCAGGCTATATTTGATATTGTGTATGTCAAGAGATCACTCATGGAAAAACACAACTTTTCAAACTGCATTGTGGTTCTACTATAAATGGACAAACATGAGACATGTTTGTAGCCAGAGAAGGTAAGAGAAAGGTGTTACATGGTTTATCTGGTGTGCCATTATCTGGTGTGCCATCAACGTGTGCCATTTAAACATGGCTGCTTCCCGTGTAATGATAGAAGGTCTCACTGTTTTAAAAGGAGTAAAGCTGGCCACAGACGAGATGGGCATGGGTCCATTGAATCAACAGTTATTTTTCACCAAAAACAGGTGTTTTATTTATTTACTAAAAGTTGTTGTTGTTATGTATTTATGTACAGATGGTGGTTTTAGTGACTAATTTAATTACCAATTATGGTTCTGGTTATGTACTGATGATGGTTCTGGTATTCTATATATGTACTGATGATGTTTTTTGTTTCCTATTCATGTACTGATGATGGTTCTGGTGAAGAATACAGCACCAGAACCATCATCACTACATGAATATATCACCAGAGCCAATCGTAGTACATTAAACAGCACCAGAACAGCCATCATTACATGAATACATCATCAGAACCACCATCAGTATAGGAGTACAGCACAAAAAGCACCATTAGTACATGAAACTATTACCAGAACCATCATTAGTACAGAAATACGGCACCGGAGCCACCAACAGTTTTGTTACAAACTGTATATATTGCAAAACGGATGTTAAAACCGTCATATGTATCCCTTTATCTATAATGAGGTCTGTTTAGTTTTAATTAGGGTATCAGCTAAATGCTGGACACCTCAACTGAAACCAATTAGCCCCATTATAGCTAATTTATAGTAGCTTCTATGCCTGTCCTTGGATCTGACGTTATAATATAGAATGTCAGGGATGGATATCTCTCTTTGTTCCTTGTATTGTGTAAATGGATCCCAAACAATGAATGATTCTATATATAACTTTGAAAATACACTTCCTGTTGAACCTCACCGCTAAAGGACATCACCTTTGTTTACTCTTGCTGGTATTTTTTTGTGTGAAAAAAGTAACAATTCTACCCATAGGAGGGGGAGAGGGTGGGGGTGCGTTAGCGGATATTTTTAGCTTAGTCTCTGACCCATTCCATTTCTTAGGGATTCAGATTTCATCGCGGTTGGGGGCACCCTCTGCTTCTTCTGGCTAGGTCACTAAACAAGAAAGGGGCATTTTTCTTGATCAGAGCGATACTGCTCTGACCCGGAGAAATGAATAAGTGATCAGACTGCTGATACTTATAATCCT
Organism: Anomaloglossus baeobatrachus; assembly: GCF_048569485.1. Classification (NCBI taxonomy): domain Eukaryota; kingdom Metazoa; phylum Chordata; class Amphibia; order Anura; family Aromobatidae; genus Anomaloglossus; species Anomaloglossus baeobatrachus. The sequence goes on from NC_134357.1 coordinate 386,784,248, forward strand.
CTAGGAGGACTAATAAAATAAAAAAAAGTTAAAAACGTTTTACAAAATAAAAAAAAATAAAAAACTTAAGTTCAACTTACCCCTCATTCACTTCATTGAAAATTAAAGGGTTAAAAAAATAACAAATATACACACATTTGGTATCGTCATGTTCAGAAACGCCCGATCTATGAAAATATAAAATCAATCAATTAATCTGATTGGTAAACTGCGCAAAAAAATTCCAAACACCAAAATTGCGTTTTTTTGGTCGACACAAATTTTGCGCAAAATTCAATAGTAGGCGATCAAAACGTAGCATCTGCGCAAAAATGATACCATCAAAAATGTCAGCACGTTACACAAAAAATAAGCCGTGACAGAGCCCCAGATCCTGAAAAATGAGAACGCTATGGGTCACGGAAAATGGCGCAAAAAGTGCGCCACTTTTTGGACAAACTTTTGAATTTATTTTAACCCCTTAAATAAAAGTAAACCTATACATGTTCGGTGTCTACGAATTCATAACGACCTGAGGCATCACACCGACACATCAGTTTTACCATATTATGAACACAGTGAATAAAATATCCCAAAAATAATTATGTAATCACACTTTTTTTTGCAATTTTTCCACACTTGGAATTGTTGTTTTCCAGTACACTATATGGTAAAACTTATGGTTTAATTTAAAGGTACAAACAATACAAAGAATCCGACATTCAAATTTTGCACAAATGAGTGAAAGATTTAATGTGGCAAGGAGAGCGCTGTGGAAAAACGATCTAATCGCTGGTAGTGCTGGCGCCAGCACTACCAGCAATTAGATTGCTTTTCCACAGCGCTCTCCTCCTGAACCAAGCATGGCATCTGGACTGCACTACATCCAACCCTGGTCACTCCCACTGACCTGCAGTAGTTTATTCCTTGTCTGACCTTCCTGACAGTGTACGTTTTGAGGAAGGTTTCTTTTGAAACCGAAACATCACATTGTTGTACACCATTCTTGCCACATTAAATTTTTAACTCACTTGTGCAAAATCTGAGTGCCGGATTCTTTGTTTTGTTTGTACCATGGAGTTGGATCCTATTCGGGCACTTCACCAAACCAGATGTGCCGTACTTTGTATTTGAACTTCATTTAAAAGTACAACTCGTCCGGCAAATAACAAGCCCTCATATGGCAAGGTTGACAGAAAAAATAAAAAAATTACGGCTCTCAGAAGAAGGAGAGCAAAAAACAATAAACGAAAAACGGAAAATCGTCCGGTCATGAAGGAGTTAATGATATGGGGGGGCTACTAGTCAGGTGTCAAGGTTGCAACTGGTAGAAGGTTCACAGTGATATGGGGGCCTACTAGTCAGGTGTCAGGGTTGCAACTGGTTGAAGAAGGTTCACAGTGCTTTGGTCATGTGGCTACAGACTACTGACAAGGCCACTGGATCAGAATCATGAAAGTACCGTAGTATTACTCAGCTGTAGCATGTATGCAGTTTATATTATGAAATCTGGTGACAGGCCTGCTTTATACCATTGGAAAATGTAATATGCTTGCTCCCCTTGAAGCATGTAGGAACATCAGCCATGTCTGTACCATTGTTTAACTCTTAAGAAGCTTGGAAAATATGATTTTGCTAATGAATGTCTCAGTATAATGCTTTTATATGATTAATTGGCTTAAAGAAAGTTAGTGTCAATCAGATTCCCGCTTCTATTCAAAAGCTTATGAGAAAAGTGGGAATTAGTCAAAGACATAAAAATGCACGGACTAAAACAATTGTACTCATTGGCCTAAATCACTAGGGCATCAATTACACACAAGGTAACTTACTGAGAGCCCCTCATGCAAATGTACATGCAATAGTTGCCATTCCGCATAAATTATGTAAATGAAGTGATTAGCATGTTCTGTGCATTGCATAAAAATGCAGAACTGTAAGAGCTTATGATGTTCGGCTTGTTTGCTGTGGTTTAACGTGGTAATGTCAAACTATTGTGAGATGGAATATATAGGAGGAACACGTCGCAGCTCATTTCATACTTCTGAATATGCTATTAACGCAGGATTTATGGGAGTGAAACACTTTGCAATTAAAAAAAGAAATATGTATTTTTTTTTTAACTGGCTTTAGAGACTCCAGCTGAGGGATGTTGCAGCCATTCATATATTTACAGGGAAAATATAGTATTCACATGGCTGTCTAATGGGTCTATGATCAGGGGCGAGTGCAGGGGTTGCAGTCTCAAAAAGGGCAACTGGAGCTTAGTGTGGTTCATATGAGAAGATCAATATTATTAAAGATCTCCGATAGTTGGGGTGCCTGTGGGCCCTGTCACAAACCACCGGGGGGTCACTCAGAAATCCCCCGCGCTGGCTACCAGTACGTCACAATCGGGGGGTAACAAGTGGGGGTCACCCCTCCTTTATACCTCCCGACCGACAGACAGAGCACGTGACGCGCTCTCTAGCGCCCCTTTTATAGTCAGGCCAATTATGGAATTGCCCGACAATAAGCAAGGAGGCCGCTATACTACTTATGCCGATTATTGAAGGGTCCCCAGTGAGAGTAGGGTATATATTCCCCCGACCTCCGCGGGCGGAATATATAATATCTTCCCGAATCTCACTGGCCTCCCCACAATAATCCTTGGCACAACTCGCTGCCACCAACCGCTTCACGGTAACTATTAGCCGAACACACAGACGTGGGATTCAAGATCGAGATAACAGAACAGCCCAAGATTAATTATATAATTTAATCAGCCTAAAGCACACTAGAAACTACAATATATACAATAGGGAATCTACAGAATATACATATGTCAGAGTACAGTTACAATCAAAGCATGGGTTACAAACAGGCATACACAGTTCCAGCAGTTACCTTGTTGCGTCTGGCCACAGGGGGGCGCTGTAGACCAGGTTTCTAGGATCCTTCCCACAGATGTTTCCTACACGTGCCCCCAGCGAAAGAACACTGGAAAATGGCCGAAGTAGGGTTATCAACCTGGCCAAATCCAGGTCCCCTCCTACCTTCGTGACCTCACAGGGAGCACTGCTCCACCCCTGGCTTGAGTTATGGACAATATCCCAACATGGAATATGGGCCATAACTTTGCCTGGGAGCGTCGTAGGCGGACGCCAATGCTCTCATTGTGACAGTTATGAATTTAGCTACAGAACGAGGGGACTCATGACCCGTCTGCCAGTTCCCCATTGGCTGATATCACGCCTGGGGCATTTCCCAATGTCCTGCTCCCATAAAAAGGGTGTGCCGGCATCGTCCGCATGCAGAGACACCATTTTTATGGTTGCCATATTTATCGGAAATATGGCTTGCGAGATATGAACCATTTTTTACTGGAGTCGTTCTGTCTGGCTATTTCCATAGCCTTGCTAACTAGCTAGCAGCTCCTACTACAGGGTGACGGCAGGGAGTCATCCTGTGTCCATTGTTCCCACACCACCTAATTTCCATATCACAGGACATGGCCATGGAGGTGTAAGTGGAACACTGAGAACAAGAAGGGAGGGGGCACTGCCAGGGAGTGATGAGGGATTATGACTGGAGTCATAATTCATCTTCATATCCCGGGATTTGCCTCACACCTCCCCCCTTTTGAGGGCGCTAGGGGGCAGCACACTCCGGTGTTCCCCCGTGCGCCCGTCCGCGACCTCTCCTTGTCGGGACAGCCCGTCTGCGTTACCGTGGTCACGGCCCCTTTTGTGGCGAATGGTGAAGTTGTATTGCTGGAGCGCAAGGCTCCATCGCAACAATCGCCCATTCGTCCCAGAGACGGTGTGCAACCAGCTGAGGGGATTGTGGTCCGTCTCCACGATGAAGTGGCGCCCGTATAGATAGGGTTGCAGACGCTGCAGGGCCCACACTATGGCCAGGCACTCCTTCTCCATCGTGGAATAGGCAACTTCCCTTGGTAACAGCTTCCTGCTCAGGTACAAGACTGGGTGCTCTTGGCTCGCAGAGTCCACCTGGCTGAGCACCGCACCGAGGCCAAAGTCACTGGCGTCGGTCTGTACTACAAACGGCCGCGTGAAGTCGGCTGCCTGTAGCACGGGCGGGCTGGACAGGGCGTCCTTTAGGGCCCGGAAGGCTGTCTCGCAGTCCATTGTCCAATCGACTGCAGAGGGCAGCTTCTTCTTGGTGAGGTCCGTCAAGGGCTTTGCCAGGCTACTATAGCATGGAACAAACCTCCTATAGTACCCAGCGGTCCCCAAGAAGGACATCACCTGCTTCTTGGTCCTGGGGGTGGGCCAGGATGCGATGGCTTCCACTTTCTCAGGCTCGGGCTTCAGTGTTCTCCCACCTACCCGGTGACCGAGGTACTGGACCTCGCTCATGGCCAGCTGACACTTTCCCGGCTTGATGGTCAAACCTGCCCGGTGGATCCGCCTGAGCACCTGTGCTAGATGCTCTAGGTGGTCCTCCCAGGTGGGACTGAAGACGGCAATGTCATCCAGGTACGCGGCCGCGTACCCTTCAAGTCCCTTGAGCAGGGTGTTGACCATCCGCTGGAAAGTGGCAGGGGCATTCCTCATCCCGAATGGCATCACCGTGGACTCGTACAGTCCAAATGGGGTAATAAAGGCAGAGCGTTCCCTGGCCTTGCGAGTCAGGGGGATCTGCCAATATCCCCGGCTCAGGTCCATGATGGTCAGGTACTGAGCCCCGGCCAACTGATCGAGCAGGTCATCGATGCGTGGCATTGGGTACGCATCGGCGACCGTGACAGCATTGAGCCCCCTGTAGTCCACGCAGAACCGAGTGGTTCGGTCCTTCTTAGGGACGAGGACTACAGGCGAGGCCCAAGCGCTGTTGGATGCCTGGATCACCCCCAGCTTCAGCATCTCGTCAATCTCTTGGCGCATGTGTTGCTGCACCTCCAGGGAGACCCGATATGCTGAACGCCGGATCGGGGGATGATCCCCAGTGTCCACGTGATGGACAGCCAAGTCAGTCCTTCCGGGCTGGTTGGTAAACAACCCCCGGAAGGGGTGTAGGGTGGCCCACAGCTGGGACCGTTGGTCCTCCAAGAGCTGGTGGCCAACCTCCACATCCTCAATGGATCCGCCTGCCCTAACCTGGGCTAGCATATCCAAGAGGGTTTCCGCTTCTCCCTCCTCGGGCAGGTTGCACACGGGGAGCGCACATGCCTCCCGCTCATGATGTGCCTTCATCATGTTCACATGGAAGGGCTTCCGCCTTCCACGGGCAGGGTCCAGGGTGACCAGGTACGTCACAGGGTTGAGCTGCTGGTACACGAGGTATGGGCCTTCCCAGGCTGCCTGAAGCTTGTCCTGTGGTACGGGGACCAGTACCCACACCTCTTGACCCACTTGGTAGGTCCTCTCACAAGCGTTCTGGTCGTACCAACGCTTCTGATCGGCCTGGGCTTGAGCCATATTGTCGTGTACCAGTTGCGTCAAGGCCTGCATTTTGTCCCGGAAGCGCATGACATACTCGATAACCGACACTCCAGGGGTGGCCAAATCCCCTTCCCAAGCCTCTTTCACCAGAGCCAGGGGGCCCCGCACACGTCGCCCGTACAGGAGCTCAAACGGTGAGAATCCTGTTGAGGCCTGTGGAACCTCCCGGTAAGCAAATAACAGGTGTGGGAGATACCGCTCCCAGTCACGCCCATGGGAGTCGACCAACATCTTAAGCATCTGCTTTAAGGTGCCATTGAACCGCTCGCACAGGCCATTAGTCTGTGGATGGTACGGGCTGGCCACCAGATGTCGCACCTGGACTTGCTTACAGAGGGCCTCCATCAGCTGGGACATGAATTGGGTCCCCCGGTCAGTGAGCATTTCCTGGGGAAAACCCACTCGGGAGAAAATCTCCAGCAATGCGGTGGCCACCTTGTCAGCCCGAATGGACGACAAGGCCACTGCTTCTGGGTACCGGGTGGCATAGTCCACTACCGTCAGTATGAAGCGTTTCCCGGAGCTGCTGGGGATGGCCAGCGGGCCGACCAGATCCACAGCCACCCTCCTGAAAGGCTCATCGATGATTGGCAGAGATACTAGTGGGGCTTTGGGGTGTGGCCCCGCCTTCCCCACCCTCTGACAGGTTTCACACGAACGGCAGTAGGCAGCCACATCGGCCCCCATTTTTGGCCAGTAGAAATGCTGGTTTAACCTGGCCTTGGTCTTAGCGATCCCTAGGTGTCCGGCCATCGGAATCTCATGTGCGATCCGCAACAACTCCGTCCGGAACGGATAGGGTACCACCAACTGTCGGTCCCTGGGCCACGCCTCCGGTGAACCCTGCTGGACCGTGGCCCGGTACAGCCGTCCTTGGTCCCAGACCACTCGCTCCGGGTCCGAGTCCGAGGGAGGCTGTGCCGCCTGCTCCTTAAGAGCTTTCAGGCTGTCGTCAGCTTCTAACGCTGCCTGAAACCCCTGACTAGATGTGGCCAGAATCGACGAGACTGTCACATCTTCAGTCAGTACCCCGGGACCTGTGTCCTGGCCTCCACCTGACTCGGCTGCCAATTGGTCAGAAGGGGGAGAGCTATCGGACCTCCGGGAGGCCCCTTGGCTTCCAGCACTCCCACTGCGGGTGACAGCGGCCACAGCCGCTGCGACCGTGGGTCGTGCCTGCTCCTCCTCCGTTCCTGACCAAGTCGCCGGTTCAGGCAGACCTACCTGGCTTCCTGACACCCCGGTTGTGGGGGAACCATGCACCGAGATCTTACCTGGGAGCACTTCCGCTCCTGGACCGGCCCCAATCTCACCTGCCTGTTCCCCTCCTGCAGCAACAGAACCCCGCTGTGAAATCTCTGGGGACCCCACATTTGCTGTGGTAGCCCCCACCCCACACACTGGTCCTCCCCCTGCAGCACCCTGCTCTCTGCTTATCCCTGCAGAGGGCAACAGATCCCAGCTCACAGGCTGGTTACTTGTAGAGGCATTGTCACACCTTTCTCTGACCCCCTCCCCTGTCACAGCTGCAGCTGAGTGTGTGTCTATGGTGTCTATGCAAGCAGAAATATCAGAGTTCACTCCCTCCTCCCTTACATCATTCATAGATAACACATTAACATTGTTAGGAGTCATGTCAGTACGGGCTGAAGGTTCAGCCCTTGGTTGGGGCCCAAACTGGGAGGTTATCTGCCCCAAATCTGTCCCAAGTAGCACGTTTGCAGGGATCCGATCAGTTACCCCCACCTCCCTCACCCCCCGCCCTGCGCCCCAGTCCACATAAATGTCAGCAACAGGCAGCGCCGGGTCAGTGCCTCCAATCCCGGAGACAGCGAGGGTTTTTCCAGGGATCAAGTCTTGGGGGGACACCATCTCAGGCCGCACCAGAGTCACCTCCGAGGCGCTGTCTCGCAGTCCTATGGTCACAGACCGGCCGACGGTGACAGGTTGGAAGCTGTCCAGGGACCTACCACCACCCCCACCCACACAATACACCTTGGGCGGCCCTTGGGACGGGGACGGAGCCGGGGCCTTGGGACGCTAAGGGCACATGGCCTTGAAGTGTCCAGGTAGGTTGCACTGGTGGCACCGTCTTGGTTCCGCCACGGGCCTGGAGAGGGGAGTTGAGGGGGACACCCCCTGCAGTCTAGGGGCAGGTGGGGCAGTCGCCGAATTCATCTTACCCCCTCTCCAGGTGCTGCTGGTGGCCGCTCTCCTGGCCTCAGGGGCCCGGTTGTTGGTGTAGTCATCGGCAAGGGCAGCTGTAGCCGTGGACCCCTTTGGCTTCTGGTCTCGGATGAACTGGCGGAGATCCTCAGGGCAGTTCCACAAGAGTTGCTCCGTGATGAACAAGTCCAGGATCTCCGGTCCGGTGGAAAGCTGCAGGCCTTGGGTCCAGTGGTCGGCAGCTCGGGCAAGTGCCCGCCGGTGGTCAGCCCAGGAGTTCTTTGGTCCCTTTTGCAGGGTCCGGAACTTCTTGCGGTAGGACTCCGGAGTGAGGTTGTACTGTTGGATCAGGGCCCGCTTGATGGTGTCGTAGCCCTGATCTGCCTCAGCAGGCAAGTCCCCAAGGATATCCAGGGCCTTACCCCTTAGACGGGGGGTCAGGTATTTGGCCCACTGATCCTTGTCCAGATGGTGCTGCAAGCAAGTCCGTTCAAAAGCAGTCAAGAAAGAGTCCAAGTCTCCATCCTTCTCCAGCACTGGGAAGTCCTCAACACGGACCTTTGGAAGTTTGGTGTCTTGAAGGTCACGTGTGGCTGATGAGGGCCGGAGCTGAGCTAGCTGCAGCTGGTAGTCACGCTCTGCCTGGCGCTCTTCACGCGCTGCCTGCCGCTCCGCAGCCTCAGCCTCACGCGCTGCTTGCCGCTCTGCCCTGCGCTCTGCCAGGAGTCCCTTGTAGCCCTCCTGGTCTCCAGCCTGGAGAAGGGCCATAGCCATTTGAAGAAGGCTATCCAAGCCTCCCAGGCTCGGTGGAATGGCACGTGGTGATCTGCGGCCCGCTGCGGAGCCTGGTGATTCACTGTCCCTTGCAGAGCGGAGGGCTGGCATCTGGCTCGTTGAGGACCCTTGGGTGAGCTGCTCCTCATCTTGTCCATAATTGCCAGCTTGTGCGCTGTCCTCTGCAGAACGGTTTTCTGGCGTCGAGCTCCTGGAGGACTCGTGGGCAACCTCCTCATTACTGCCCACAGCACCGTCCTCCCTCTCTTCGGCTCCTGCTTTAGCATTGGCCAGTTGCATAGCTCTGCTCCTGGTGCCATCAGCCATTCTTGCAGACTTTTGGTCACTGACACAGAACTGACACCTGATGCCTCCACACACCTTACAGTATCTGCACTCTGACACTCTAGTGTTGAGCTAGTCTGAAGACCCCAGCAGCCACAGCTGCTGCAGGCAGTCTTTAGTGTCTGGGAGTATGGGTCTCACACTCACACACACTATTATCTCGATCCCACCGCTGCCACCAATATGTCACAAACCACCGGGGGGTCACTCAGAAATCCCCCGCGCTGGCTACCAGTACGTCACAATCGGGGGGTAACAAGTGGGGGTCACCCCTCCTTTATACCTCCCGACCGACAGACAGAGCACGTGACGCGCTCTCTAGCGCCCCTTTTATAGTCAGGCCAATTATGGAATTGCCCGACAATAAGCAAGGAGGCCGCTATACTACTTATGCCGATTATTGAAGGGTCCCCAGTGAGAGTAGGGTATATATTCCCCCGACCTCCGCGGGCGGAATATATAATATCTTCCCGAATCTCACTGGCCTCCCCACAATAATCCTTGGCACAACTCGCTGCCACCAACCGCTTCACGGTAACTATTAGCCGAACACACAGACGTGGGATTCAAGATCGAGATAACAGAACAGCCCAAGATTAATTATATAATTTAATCAGCCTAAAGCACACTAGAAACTACAATATATACAATAGGGAATCTACAGAATATACATATGTCAGAGTACAGTTACAATCAAAGCATGGGTTACAAACAGGCATACACAGTTCCAGCAGTTACCTTGTTGCGTCTGGCCACAGGGGGGCGCTGTAGACCAGGTTTCTAGGATCCTTCCCACAGATGTTTCCTACACGTGCCCCCAGCGAAAGAACACTGGAAAATGGCCGAAGTAGGGTTATCAACCTGGCCAAATCCAGGTCCCCTCCTACCTTCGTGACCTCACAGGGAGCACTGCTCCACCCCTGGCTTGAGTTATGGACAATATCCCAACATGGAATATGGGCCATAACTTTGCCTGGGAGCGTCGTAGGCGGACGCCAATGCTCTCATTGTGACAGTTATGAATTTAGCTACAGAACGAGGGGACTCATGACCCGTCTGCCAGTTCCCCATTGGCTGATATCACGCCTGGGGCATTTCCCAATGTCCTGCTCCCATAAAAAGGGTGTGCCGGCATCGTCCGCATGCAGAGACACCATTTTTATGGTTGCCATATTTATCGGAAATATGGCTTGCGAGATATGAACCATTTTTTACTGGAGTCGTTCTGTCTGGCTATTTCCATAGCCTTGCTAACTAGCTAGCAGCTCCTACTACAGGGTGACGGCAGGGAGTCATCCTGTGTCCATTGTTCCCACACCACCTAATTTCCATATCACAGGACATGGCCATGGAGGTGTAAGTGGAACACTGAGAACAAGAAGGGAGGGGGCACTGCCAGGGAGTGATGAGGGATTATGACTGGAGTCATAATTCATCTTCATATCCCGGGATTTGCCTCACAGGCCCCAATGCCAAATCTTCATATCCTGCCACTGCCGATGATACATAATGACTCCATGCTTTTTCATAGAAGGATCTCATGCTGTTAAGCTACGTTCCCACCATGAGTTTTTGATCTTGCCGAATTTCTGTACCATTTCTGCACCTATTATGTAAATTAGGTTACATACTTCTCTTTTGGTGTGTCATGCTTTACATAAAGCTGCTTTTTATTTTAATATTATCCAGTATTTAGCTTTGAAAAAAGTTTACTCCTAGGACAACCCCTTGTGATTCCACATGTTTCCCCCAGGTAAAATAAAAAAGCCTGTACCCCACCTTCCATATCGGTGCCCTTTCAGTGGTGCCGCGGCTCGTGTTCCTGGGCCTCACGTGGGATTGTGACATCACGCAAGCCCCACATCAAAACAACTCCGGCTTCCTTCTCCCCGCCTTCAGACACAGGAGCGATCGCTGCTTTAGCGCTCACTTCCTGCTGATTAACTCAATTTGTCCAAAGCCGGGGAGAAGAAAGCCGGTACTGATTGAAAGCTGGGCTTGCGTGACGTCAGAACCCCATGTGAGCCCCAGCATCGCGAGCTGTGGCACTGCTGGAAAGGCGCCGGTATGGGAGGGGAGTATAGGCTTTATAATTTTACTTGGGGAAAACATGTGGAATCAGAAGGGGTTGTCCTAGTAGTGGACAACCCCTTTAAATTACAGTATTTAACCCCTTGCCCTTGGTATTTTGTTCTATATACTTTTTCTATAATATATTTCTTTACCTTAAAAGATTTATATGGGGTCTGAACGCTCGTTTAAAGTGTCTTCTGGAGTGCGGCTATATTTCAGTTCTGAGAGGACACAGTGCCCCGCCGCCGGGTATACAATTTAACGGTACAGTCGGTTTGACAGATGTGTAATTCACAACTTGTGTTCCTTCCACCTGTAAATATAATTCTGTGAATTTTCAATGGCTCCTGGATTGTTTCATGTACCAGTTGTCAAATGCTTACAGTTTTGATAGGTGTTAAATTATTTACAGACTTTTTCATGGTGGAGAGAAAAATGTGACCAATACAAGATATTGATGGTAAAGAATTATCAAAAGAAGGTTCAGGTAACTAGTATATGATAGTAACACATGTAAAGTCTATCGCCTGACTATTGGCTATGCACTGAATATAAAGCATAGTTTATTCTTCCCAGTTATGAACCATTCATCACAAGGGAAAAGTAAAGCTGCGTTCACATCTACGTCAGGAGCCTCTGATGCTTTTGTTGCCAATGGCAACAGGAACTGCATCCACCACAATCACTATTTTATCTGAGAAATTACCAGCTCTCAGCGCATCATGTTTTTTTCCCCAATAATGGTCCATGATATTAGGAGGAATGTTATATGATTTACGAGCCTTCTATTTTATGTAAAAAGACAAATGTTATGCGATTTGTATTTATGTACCACTTGTCTGTTCTATGGTTTTTATGTAAATGGCTGCGACAGATGAGAAAACAATAAAGATCTATGAAATCCATAATTTCTGATTCACAAAATGTGGACATTATTGTTTTTTTTATTAGCTTCAGTTTTTTGTTGTTTTTTTAACTACTATATCCAACATCACAGTTATATTTTATAACTCTGATGGGGTACCCATAGCTTCCTTAGTCATTTGTGATGCTTTATATTATATTACCATATGACCTCAGAGGTCAGTCACTGCTGGATGCAATGAAGTTTCAATATTGTTTGCACTTTTTCATGTGCCATAGTCAAACTTCATTGTATCAGCCTTTCCTTGAAGGGACTGTCCCACCAAGATACCCCCAATCATTCGGGACAACCTTTTTTCCCCAATTAATTAGGGCAAAAAAAACAATAAAAGCAGTTCCTGCTTGAGGACTCAGCATTACTATACAGTCATATGAAAAGGTTTGGGCACCCCTATTAATGTTAACCTTTTTTCTTTATAACAATTTGGGTTTTTGCAACAGCTATTTCAGTTTCATATGTCTAATAACTGATGGACTGAGTAATATTTCTGGATTGAAATGAGGTTTATTGTACTAACAGAAAATGTGCAATCCGCATTTACACAAAACTTGACCGGTGCAAAAGTATGGGCACCCTTATCAATTTCTTGATTTGAACACTCCTAACTTCCTTTTACTGACTTACTAAAGCACTAAATTGGTTTTGTAACCTCATTGAGCTTTGAACTTCATAGGCAGGTGTATCCAATCATGAGAAAAGGTATATAAGGTGGCCACTTGCAAGTTGTTCTCGTATTTGAATCTCCTATGAAGAGTGGCATCATGGGCTCCTCAAAACAACTCTCAAATGATCTGAAAACAAAGATTATTCAACATAGTTGTTCAGGGGAAGGATAAAAAAAGTTGTCTCAGAGATTTAAACTGGCAGTTTCCACTGTGAGGAACATAATAAGGAAATGGAAGAACACAGGTACAGTTCTTGTTAAGCCCAGAAGTGGCAGGCCAAGAAAAATATCAGAAAGGCAGAGAAGAAGAATGGTGAGAACAGTCAAGGACAATCCACAGACCACCTCCAAAGACCTGCAGCTTCATCTTGCTGCAGATGGTGTCAATATGCATCGGTCAACAATACAGCGCACATTGCACAAGGAGAAGCTGTATGGGAGAGTGATGCGAAAGAAGCCGTTTCTGCAAGCACGCCACAAACAGAGTCGCCTGAGGTATGCAAAAGCACATTTGGACAAGCCAGTTACATTTTGGAAGAAGGTCCTGTGGACTGATGAAACAAAGATTGAGTTGTTTGGTCATATAAAAAGGCGTTATGCATGGAGGCAAAAAAACACGGCATTCCAAGAAAAGCACTTGCTACCCACAGTAAAATTTGGTGGAGGTTCCATCATGCTTTGGGGCTGTGTGGCCAATGCCGGCACCGGGAATCTTGTTAAAGTTGAGGGTCGCATGGATTCAACTCAGTATCAGCAGATTCTTGACAATAATGTGCAAGAATCAGTGACGAAGTTGAAGTTACGCAGGGGATGGATATTTCAGCAAGACAATGATCCAAAATACCGCTCCAAATCTACTCAGGCATTCATGCAGAGGAACAATTACAATGTTCTGGAATGGCCATCCCAGGCCCCAGACCTGAATAACATTGAAATCTGTGGGATGATTTGAAGCGTGCTGTCCATGCTCGGCTCCCATCAAACTTAACTGAACTGGAATTGTTTTGTAAACACGAATAGTCAAATATACCTTCATCCAGGATCCAGGAACTCATTAAAAGCTACAGGAAGCGACTAGAGGCTGTTATTTTTGCAAAAGGAGGATCTACAAGATATTAATTTCACTTTTATGTTGAGGTGCCCATACTTTTGCACCGGTCAAATTTTGTTTAAATGCGGATTGCACATTTTCTGTTAGTACAATAAACCTCATTTCAATCCAGAAATATTACTCAGTCCATTAGTTATTAGATATATGAAACTGAAATAGCTGTTCCAAAAACCCAAATTGTTATAAAGAAAAAAGGTTAACATTAATAGGGGTGCCCAAACTTTTTCATATGACTGTATATTACATGGTGTAAGATGGCCGCCGGACACGTCATGGATGGGAGATATGTATCACAGAGGTGGTTATCCTCAGTGATGTAAGCCCAGAAGCAAGCTCCAGCATGTATAGTAGTGAGCGTTTTAATAGGGTATGGTAAGAGCCAGGTTTATGACCAATCAGAGAGATGTGCGGATATAAGAAAGTCTAGTGTATCATTAGGTATCTGCATATGGAGGTGAGAAGTCCTCCTATATGAAGTCTTCTCGACTATAATAGAAATGTCGTTGTTTGGACTGTGTATCCTCTTTTCCTGCACTGAAAGGACATTTATTTCCTGTGTTTGCAGCATGCTTTATGGAGTCTTAATAAAACAGCCTGGATGTTTTATTTAAATTGCTTCCCGTGCCTATCTCAATAGCAACCGAGTGAGTCGAGATCTCTACAATGGATATAATGGATTACCATTTAAATGGACACTGTGTAATATGATATTTCCCCTCCAGTCACTGCTGCAGGTATATTGTGCAATTGCCCTGGAATTCCCTTTAGATAATATGTGATTAGTACCTGCCATAAATCTATCTGCTGATATAGAATTAAACTTGTCTACAAAGGGGCATCTCTTTTAAAGGGGTTCTCTCATTTAGCTCCCAGACAGTCCACTTCTGTTTGATTGACAGCTCAGACCAGCAGCTTCACATTGTACCATGGGCCCAAACTGTGCACCCTCTGATGCAGCTGTATGAAGAAGCTTTGCCTTTACAGCAAAAAAGGAGCATAGTGGCACTGATAGGAAGCTCACAATGTACACCAGCGATCCAGCCAACTCTTTTTAAATGGAATCTGTCACCAGGTTTTTGCTCCCCCATCTGAGAGCAGCATAATGTAGAGACAGAGACCCTGATTCCAGTGATGTGTCACTTACTGAGCTGTTTGCTGTCATTTTATTAAAATCACTGTTTTCTCTGCTGCAGATCTAGCAGTTATACAGAGCTCATGAATATGCTGGACTACCTGGCAGCATGCCAAGTAGTCCTCTAATGATAATCTACTGCTGATTAAACTGTGATTTTATCAAAACTACACTAAACAGCCCAGTAAGTGACACACCACTGGAATCAGGATCTCTGCCCCTATATAATGCTGCTCTCAGAATAGGTGGAAAAAACCTGGTGACAGATTCCCTTTAATACAGCTTATAAGTGCTACACAGCAGTGCATACTAGCTCTGTTTAAGCCTGGAAACACTGCACATGTTTGGCCACTGATAGTAGCAGTGGAGGCCAGTAACCTAAGCAACAAGCATTAAACAATAAAGTTAAAAATTATTCTATTCTTGAGAATTAATCAGATTTTTAATAACAATTGAATTGCAAAGTTGGTTGTTTTTACACTCATTTTGCAATTTTAACCATTTCAGATGATGAGACTAAATCTTTAGTGAACTTAGTCGAAAAAATTAAAGTAGGTTATTTTATTTATATTGCATAATTGCAAGCAAGAATACCATTTTTAAGTTTTAAAAATTACTTTTGTGTTGCGTGAGATCTGTGTCCCCTTTTAAGCATTATTTTTAGTATTTTGACAAATTTTCCCATAAAGATCTAAGAGCTAAACACAGGTCTATTTGTCTGTCGTGATTCACCATGCTCTATTGTTGAATCGGCCTATTTCCACAAGAAGCAGTAATTAAATCTCGGATGCCTCTGAAGTCAAAAGTGCTGCGAAAATTGGAAATTAAACGGATGGTATCAGTACTGAAAAACACTCATTACAGACACTAACACCATATTTAACTGCAGAGTAATATTATTGATCGTCACGTCTCTAAAGAGCTGATAAACCACATCACTTGCCCTCAGAAAAGTCATGCTCGCTTCCTTTATCTCTAAAGCTATGAAGGAAAATAGGTTATGATTTCTATCAGCTCCTGGTTAAAAAGGGATTTTCATGCACACAGATGATGAATGGGCCTGCACTGAAAATATTACCACTCTACAACGTGCCTAAGGGACTGGCATGTCATACACTATCAGAGAACTGACTTACTCCTAAATTATGTTAAAGAATGATTCAAGGCCATACTGAAACCTAAAACCACTACTTTTAAGGCCGCTTTACACGCTGCGATATCGGTACCGATATCGCCAGCGTGCGTACCCGCCCCCATCTTTTGTGCGACACGGGCAAATCGCTGCCCGTGCCGCACAACATCGCCCAGACCCATCACACGTACTTACCTGCCCAGCGACGTCACTGTGACCGGCGAACCGCCTCCTTTCTAAGGGGGCGGTTCGTTCAGCGTCACAGCGACGTCACAGCTGCGTCACTGAACCGCCGCCCAATAGAAGCGGAGGGGCGGAGATGAGCAGGATGTAACATCCCGCCCACCTCCTTCCTTCCGCATAGCGGCCGGGAGGCAGGTAAGGAGAGCTTCCTCGTTCCTGCGGTGTCACATGGAGTGATGTGTGCTACCGCAGAAACGAGGAACAACTTGGTTACTGCTGTAGCAACGATATTCGAGAATGGATCCCCATGTCACCGATGAGCGATTTTGCACGTTTTTGCGACGATTCAAAATCGCTCATAGGTGTCACACGCAACGGCATCGCTAATGCGGCCGGATGTGCGTCACAAATTCCGTGATTCCAACGACTTTGCATTAGCGATGTCGTAGCGTGTAAAGCCCTCTTAAGGGTACGCTCACACTGCCGAACATATGTCTCGGACGAGTGCAATGCGAGAAAATCTCACATTGTACTCAGACCAATGCTATTCAATGAGAGAGAGCAGATGGTCAGCTTTTTTCTCATCCAGATTCTCTGTGAGAGCCGTGTCACTCGCACCCATACAAGTCTATGGGGGCGAGAGAAACATCGGACTGCACTCAGATGACATCTGAGTGCAGTGAGATAATCACATCAGCTGATAATAGAGGAGATGGGGAGATTAGTCCCTCATTCTCCTCCGCAGCTCCCGCCCTCTCTTTTACAGCTGTGATCCGATATCAGGATCAGATCACAGTTGCATGATACTCGGCTCACGCTGGCTGCCATACGATCATGTAAATCCAGCCTAAGGCCGAGTTCAGACATCCGTATTTTTGGACGTTGTGTTGTCCCATATGCTCCACTAATAATTTTTCAAACAAACCAGTAGTCATTGTGAAAAAAAAAAACAGACTAGTGATTGCTAATGACAAACTGCTTTAGGGTTCATGTGGACTGACACACGAGCTGCACATGCAGCCAGTCATGTCCGCAGTTTGCAGACATTACTGGCCCGAGTTTTAGGATTATCAACTGAACTTGTCCTTAAAGGGAATCTGTCACCAGATTTTTGTTACGACATCTGAGAGCATCATAATGTAGAGATAGAGACCCTGATTCCAGCGATGTGTCACTTACTGAGCTGTTTGCTGTCATTTTGATAACATCAAAGTTTTCTCTGCTGCAGATCTAGCAGTTGGGGTATGGTTCCATTTGCATATGACTCATGCGAGTCTCACATCGGTATCACCTGGCACAACCACACACTCTCTGACAGGAGCGGGTCGGCTGCATGTATGTCTGTGCAGCTGAGGCGCTCCTGTCCGGAGAGCATCAGGCCGTGCCGGGCGATACCAATGCGAGACTCGCACGAATCATACGCAAGTGTAACCGTACCCTCATAGAGAGCTCATGAATATGCTGGAGTACCTGGCAGTATTCCAAGTAGTCCTGTAATTATAATCTACTGCTGATTAAACAGTGATTTGATCAAAACTACACTAAGCAGCCCAGTAAGTGAAACACCGCTGGAATCAGGATCTCTGCCTCTACATTATGCTGCTCTCAGATTAGGTGGCAAAAACCAGGTAACAAATTCCTTTTAACAGAATCTGTGGATCTGTAGAAGAAGACAACCAATATTTGTCCAATGTCTATCTAAACTGTATAGACAGCTAAAGTCATGCGAGTTCTCAAGGTTGACTGGCTCAAGTCCGTCATAATCTGAGGATTTGAGTATTCGGAGACAAGAGCTTTTTGGTAAAGTTGTGATGCCTGACCAATCCATTGAAGGAACTAAAGAAATAGATATCGTGCCTTAAAAATGAATGCATCTGTGATTGATATAATTCCCACACAATGTGGTGGCATATAATGATTTGGTGGTAAGCTCTGGCCTAGTAGGCTGATTTTAAATTGTTTCCCAGGGCCTATAAGCTGCACCACAGCCAACAATGTATTCAACTAAGATAAAATGTAGACCTTCATTGGCAATAAAACTACTAATAATACATATCGAATTGCCTGTGATATTGTGAAATGTGAATAAGAATTTGTCATGAGATCAGGTAAGTACCGTAGTACTAGAATACATGTGTTCTGAGAGGCTCAAATATTGATTTTCTTGAGTTCTTTATACCCCTGACCCAGTGTTGGACACAGACTAAAAAGGCCCTTGTGCAAGAAAAGTATATGGGCCCTTAGTAGTCCAATAGTTCTGTCTCTGACAGTCGCTATGTGCTGATTTAGAGGTGATAATGGGCCCCCTTGCCTCTTGGGCCCCTGTGCCGCTGCTCAGGCTGCACCTATGATGTGTCCGCCCCTGCCCTGACCTGGATAAGGGGTGTTCTTTTAGTATATAGTATAAGATGTCACATGCTAAATACTGCATTTCACAATGGCGCGAGTTTGGCTATGAACTGCTGCATCTTTTATTTTTGGCTATACATTACTTACAGGTGAAATACTTAAAAATAATTATCTCCCCCGAAAAAAAGCATTTCCATTTAAGACCAACAGAGAAAATGTGGATTCGGGAAAATATCCTGATTTTCAGCAGCCACATGGGTAGACTCATTTTGTTGCCTGCGCTTTCTAACACAACATGCTGCAGCTGTTTCTAGGCCCTTTCAGGGTAAGAATACGCAGTCCTGTTCTCTCATTTGAAAAGACAGCAATTAAGACAAGTTCTTTTTCCTGTTGGGTTTCCGGCTCTGAATGACGCTCTGGAA
Source organism: Anomaloglossus baeobatrachus (assembly GCF_048569485.1). Lineage (NCBI taxonomy): Eukaryota > Metazoa > Chordata > Amphibia > Anura > Aromobatidae > Anomaloglossus > Anomaloglossus baeobatrachus. The sequence continues at coordinate 386,802,950 of NC_134357.1, forward strand.
CAGGAGGGGGGTGGGGGACAAATGTCACCCATTCAAGCTGCACAAGACCAGCTTTCTCCGGTGGCTACGGAAATATGCCAATTCGTCTATTTGTGTTCCGCAATTATGCTGATTGATTGATTATTTGTGATTTTCATCAGCTGTCACATCTAGCAGCTCATGACACATGTCATCATAGGCAGTCTGGTATAAATTACCAGTTTCTAAGATAAGTCTAATTTCTCTAATTTGCTCAGCAATTTTCCTGCTGATGTTAATTAACCTGTTTATCGGAGCTGTGTCTACCTATTGACATGTTGATAGCAGCAGTTTTTACGGATTGTATTATAGAAACTTGTTTGAGGCCTCGTGTACATTGAAGACTTATGGGCATAAGGCAAGGTTGGCAACTTGACTATTTTTTCTGGACGGCTTATCAAAAACTTATGGACAGACACATTGGAAAACCATAATATATCTTTATACTGTAATTATAGGTGATCCATTTCAACAGCCCATAAATCATTATAATTATAAGTGATACAAGTCTACAGCCCATCATTCTGATTTTACATCAGCTGGATTCACTGTAAACTGTAAAATGATGATAATTACAGTCAAAATAATCTGTATAAGTGTCACACGGTTTCTGGCTCAAAACTAAGTGTCAGAACTACTTTTGACACTGTTCATGTACCGCCCCGCGCTCGGCTGTAGCCGAGGTGCTCGGATCCGGGCTCGTTGGTGGGTGGCTCCGGACCTGGGGTCACTTTGCTCTGAAAGGATGCTGGCGCTACGTAGGGGGTTAGGTTTACGGCCGGGGCCGTGGTTTTTAGTTAAGTTCGTGACGCCACTCACGGGCTGTGGTGAATGTGGACACCACCGCTGCTGTTTACTAGGCACCCGGGGGAGATGTTGCACAGCAAAGATGTTAACCCTTCCGTGGGTAGGGGTGATGGCCCCGGGACCCGATTGGGATGGTATGTCGGTGCAGGGCGGTGCGCGGCCCGAGGGCACAGTTGTACTCACTATGATTGATGCACAAGAGTCTCTGGTAAACCAAGATGATGGTGGTCGGTGCCCGCAGCCGGCTGCGTCTGGTCCCCCACCCGGTTCGGTGGTCTTTGCCTTTCTCCTGCACCGTATAGTGTATGTAGACTGCCTTCGCTTCAGCGACGGGAGTCCGCTCCCCGGCGGTATGTGTGTCGGGAAAGCCCGTTTGCCCGCAGACGCTGGCTCGTGGGATCTCTCTGCCTGTGAGGTGGCTTTCTATCCCCCTCGGTGGGCTGTTGTCTTCAGTCGGGACTTGGGTGGGAAAGGACCTATAGTCCAGACCTCAATCAGTGAATTAACTCAGTCCAGTGGCTTCTGGACCTCGTTTCAGGGTCTGAGTTCCCCCCCTGTGTGCTCCAGTTTCCAGTCGGTTCCCCGGTTCGGTACCGGCGGGCCACTACCCTGTCCCAGTCCCTTACGGTTCCACCTGGCCATCTTCCCGGCTCCTGCAGACTAAGGCCACAGTCTGCCTCCTAGCCAGAGGTGACTGGGCTCCGACCCAGACACATGTTGTCAGTCTGCGGCAGACCTGGGTACAGGTCTGCTGCACTTGAACTCTCCAACTCCTCTCCACTCAACTGACAGAACTTGACTCTTCAACTTGACTGACTTGTTTCCTGCCTCAGGCCCTCTGAACTCCTTGGTGGGTGTGCCAACCACCTGGCTCCGCCCCCCTGGTGTGTCAATCAAACCCTGATTGAGGTGACTAGGATGTATGTGTTTGGCTGGTGTTACCTGTGTGGGACTGGTGTTATACAAGGGCCTACCTGTGACTACCTGGCTAGTCCAGGGCATCACATTCACACAGCAGAATCAGACACTGCACACAATTATGCTTCTGAGTGGCACAAACAGGCTTGGGCGTCCACCAGCTGTGCTCTTGTAAGTTATCAGGCTTGCAAGAGTTACCTTATTTTTCAGATTATAAGAACCACTTTTCCTCTCAGGAGGCATGCTGTGGCGGCTGTGCAGGGTCTGCTGCGGCGGCTGTGCAGGGTCTGCAGCGGCTATGCACGGGCTGCGGCAGCTGCGCACGGGCTGCGGTGACTGGTTTGACGCAACTGTGCAGGGCCTGCAGCGGGTGGACTGGAGCTGCGGGTGGAGAGGGCTTCAAACAATGCCACCTGGAGTCGGCGCAGGGGCGTAACTACCACGGTCGCAGCGGTCGCCACTGCGACCGGGCCCGGGAGGTTAGGGGCCCGCCCTGAAGATAAACAGCTGATCGTGTCAGGGAGCGAGAGCTGCATTACTTAAAGGGGTGGTCCACCCATTTTTTTTTTTCCCCCAATGATTTTCACTTATTATTGTCTGCATCTTCTTCAATAGCCTCTATTTCCAGTTCTGGCACTGAGCGGCGCTATGCTGCACGCTCAGTGCCTGTCACATGACCGCCTGGAGCTGTGGCCGCCGGCATCCTCTGACGTCCCGGCATTTCCGGGCTCTCAAACAAGACGGGTACGTCACAGGAGGCCGGCGCCACTCAGATTGAGTGACAGGGCTGTGGGCGGTGACTACCGCACGTCACAGCTCAGCATCGAGGGGAGGAGCCGGTGAACTTTACTGTGGAGCGGTGAAGGCAGAGCGCGCGCTTACCAGCATTCAGCTGTGGCAGGTACGGGCTCCAGTGTGGAGTACAGGGGGGGTTTCCTCCACTGAAATCCCCCCTGTCACACAAGTATCTGATCACACTGTCCACCCGCCCGCTCTGCTCAGCTGTCAGGAGAACGGGCGGTGTCGGCAGTGTGATCATATACTCCCACCAGCAGCACAGCTGCATGGGACCAATCTGCTCCACTCTGTCACCTGCACTACAAGTTCCAGAGTGGAGACAGTGACATGCTCTGCTCTGACACATAGTTTGCTGCATGTCACTAATTGTCTCCACTATGGGACTTGTAGTGCAGGTGACCGGATGCTACATGTCACTGTCTCCACTCTGTGATTTCTGCTGCATACTACCAACTGTATACACTCTCACCTGCACAACAAGTCCCACAGTGGAGACAGTGACATGCAGCACACTATGTGTCAGAGCAGAGCATGTCACTGTCTCCACTATGGGACTTGTAGTGCAGGTGAGAGTGTATACAGTTGGTACTATGCAGCAGAAATCACAGAGAGGGGCAGTTAGTGACATGTATCATCCGGTCACCTGCACTACAAGTCCCATAGTGGAGACAGATAGTGACATGCAGCACAGAAAGACCAAAGGATAAAAGCTCTATTACCATGATTAGGCAGTGCACACAGTCAGGAAGGAGGGGAGGGAACTGTTGTGGTGGAGATCTGAGGGGAGGGAACAGTCAGAATGGGTTGGGAGATAGATTGCTAGTTACTGCAAAGGATTATGGAAGTTGTAGTAACTGAACACAGGAAGTTAAGAGAGAGATTAACTCCATCAGTAGTGATGGGCAGTCCGGCTCTTTTTGATGAGTCGGCTCATTCGGCTCGGCTCACCAAAAAGAATCGGCTCTTTCGGCTCAAAAAACGGCTCTTTTTTTAAAAAAACCCTCTGCTACACCTTGTGGTGATGCAGAACCTCCCCTGTACATTGGGAGCCTTATTCTACCCTTGTATGTATCTAGTGAAGCAGTAAAAACAGTTTTTAGCATTATTGTTTCCGTTTCCTCAGATTGTCAGCTCTTCTGGACAGGGCCCTCGCTCCTCTTTTATGTGGTGTTTTTTGTACATGTCCTTTCTACATTAGTCAGTGCTCTGATATGTGTCGCTCCTACAAAAGATTATAATTCCTGAAAATAAAGGCGAGTTGCAATTACTGTGCTGCCTGTCACTATATGTGCAACACACACACACACTGTACATACTGAACTCAAAGGACACACATACATACACACACTGTACATACTGTACATACACACATTGTACACACATACTGTACGCACACCAACATATGGAAGCATAGGATACTGAATAGCAAAATCAGTTCTTTTCAACACAACCTGGAACAGAAATGTTTAAATGCTAACATAGCATGGGTCCAACTTCTGCTGGTGGTGCACAGCACTACAAATCCCAGCAAGTGGAACACAATATGGCAATGCAACACTAGTTACATACCAACTTTTTTAACAGTTAAGTGACAATAAATGTCATTGAGGTAGTATTGCACATAAAACAAATGTATAGAGGTTGTCCTGACTAACATTGATGGCCTGGCCTTATTATAATAGGTAATCAATGTGTGATGGCTGGAGGGCGGATGTGCGGTATCTAGCCGCTGTCACTACATACAAGATGGAGCACCTTCATAACGGCAAATCTGGCCAGCATTAAGAACAGCTGATCATCCGAGGTGTCGGGTGCGGCCCTACAGCAATCACACATTGATCAACTAAAGCAGAGGTGAGGACCTCCAGGTCTGGAGGGTGCAGGTCATGTGTCCAGGATTTCCTTATGGTACTGTCACACTGGTGGAGGATCGCCTCTGAACATGCCTGTAGTCCAGGCGAGGCAGGGAGCTATACTTTGTATGGCTCCCGTCGTGTGTCAGAGCACTATTGCTGCGTCACACGCGGCAATGTGTTCAGATCGCCTGCTCCTCATCGCCAGGTTTCCCAGCAGTGCTAGGCAACCTCCGAATTCAGGAGATGAGCGATGGCAGCGGGAAATTGCCCTGTCACACGAGGCGACACACTGGCGATGTCATTGTAACTTGACCATGCCTACTAAGTTGCAGCAACATCGCCAGTGATACCTCCCTGTCTGACGGGGTCTTTAGTATTGCACAGTTGATAATTGAATCATCTACACTGTGTGGCACTCAAGACCTGAAGTTTCCCATCTCTGAATTAAAGTAAGGGCCCTGTCACACATGTCAATGTGGTGGGCAACGTCGCTGATGACCGTGTGACCCCGCCCACTGCATCAACGTCACGGGTGAGATGTCATATGTGACGATCTCACCTGCGACTTCTCCTGCAATGTCGCTGTGTGATGCCATAGCATCACACCAGTGTCTCCAGGAGCTATAGTGCAGCTCCTGAAGTCGCTGGTGTGAAGGTGTCACATGCAGCGATGTCGCTAGATTGCAGTTGCGTGGTTTTCGGTCCGGACCGAAAACTTCGCGACTGCGACCAGCGAGAAATTGTGGGGCGATTTTGCCGGGTCACACGTGGCGATGCACTCACGATATCGCCACAGTGACATCGCTGTGGCGATATCGTGAGTCACATTAGGCTGCGGGGAAACCAGGAGAGGTAAGTACAGATTTATTTTTTAATGAGTACACGCTCGCCAGAGGATTATGGGGGAGGAGGGGGGTGCATTATAGTCTATGGCGAGTTGTGAGGCTGCATTATGCTATGTGGAAGGCTGTGAGGCTGCATTATACTATATGGAGGGCTGTGAGGCAGTATTATACTATATGGAGGATAATGGGGGTGCATTATTATAATTGGATGACTATGGGGGACTATGGGATGCATTATAATATATAAATGACTATGAGGGTACATTGTGATATATGGAGGAATATGGGGATGCGTTATAATAATTGGATGACTATGGTGGTGGGAGGGGAAGACCATATATACCAGGATAAGGGACATATATACACGGGGCCCATACATATGATCTGACCAACATGTGTGCGCACGGAGTGTGACAGGTGGGGGAGTGCCCAGGTCTACATTTCACACTGTGGCTCACCAGACTCTAGTTACGCCACTGATAATTAGGAAGCGATACAAAAAAAAGTGTTTTATAGATGTGTGCAGATGTCAGATCTATTTACATCTAAAAATACCAGGATTTGTAACAGAAATAGAAAAAAAGTCTCAACTGCGAGAATTGTGACACCACAACGCCACTTACACATGCATATAGAGGCTAATGAATATGTTGTATGTAGTCACCAAACTAGTAAAAAAATATCAATTGTGGTCACAAAAAAAAATACACACACACACGCACAGGCACACACACACACACACACACACACACACAGACACTCACACACACACACAGACACTCACACACACACACACACACACACACACACACACACACACACACACACACACACACACACAGCAGCTTCCACTAAACATTGAAGGAATGGAGACATGGCTTATGATCAATGATTTTCTCTTTTTTATGCCAGAAAGAAAACCTTACAGGGTTAAATGAACATGTCAGCGGTCATCTGTGCTGTGCACACACTGGACACTAACTCTATACAATGATTGAAGCTGTATACACTTCTTTACATATGTTTGGTCTAAAATGCTATTACCCAGCAACTGGCCAGGTCTTTACTGTAGTGGTCCTGAACCCTAATTAATACCTAGAGAAGATGATCATTGTTATCAGCAAACAAGCTGAGCCCCTCTCCTCCTACACATTACCATATGTGCCAGTCGAGGTCAGAAAACTTAACCCTAGCACATCATTCCCTGGTACTCAATTGTGCCCACTGAACTAAGGAAGAACCACTATGTGTGTATAGCTTTAAGTGTCAGCTCCTGCCCAGAGCTTGTGTTTACTTTACTCTTCTCCTTATCTCCTGCTTCCCCCTGAAGCAGAGAAAAAAAAAAAAAAAAAAAGCGGCTCTTTATGGCTCGTTCACTTTGATGATTCGGCTCATATCGTTCACTTCAAAGAGCCGGCTCAAAGAATCGGCTCGTTCGCGAACGACACATCACTATCCATCAGAGCTGGAGCCAGAAATGAAGATGTTATGCTAGACCATGATAAAAGATAATATTGGTAAAATAACGTGATAGATGTGTTTAGAGGCACATAATAGCAAGATTTATCAAAAAAAAACAAAAACAGTTTTGGTAACTGGACAACTTCTTTAACTTGTAACCAGGGCCGGATTATAGGCGGGGCTTCAGCCCCGGGGCCCCCACCAAAAGAGCTTCCAAGGGGGCCCCCACCACCAGGGCCATACTTGCCACCCGTCAGCAATTTTTTTTTTCTTTTCTTCACACCCGCTCCCCCTCCGTTAAGACAGTCTAAATCAGCTGTGTTTTCGGGGGGGGGGGGGGGCACCTACATTTATTCGCAAAAACAAGCTGCGGGCACAGGACGCTGATTGACCTCGGAAGTACCATCGTTTGTACTTCCGGGGTCAGAGGTGTGCCTGCTCCCTGCTCTGCTGCGGCGTCCAATGCTGCGGACGTCACAGCAGGACGCCGCCGCGGAGAAGACCCACGCGCGCGGCCGGCTGGCTGGCCGGCCGGCCGCGGAGGAGAGGACCCACGCGGGCGGCCGGCTAGCTGGCCGGCCGCGGAGGAGAGGACCCACGCGGGCGGCCGGCTGGCTGGCCGGCCGCGGAGGAGAGGACCTACGCGCGCGGCCGGCCGCGGAGAAGACCCACGCCGCGGCCAGGAGAGGAGACTAACCGGAGCAGGAGAATGGCCGCGGCACCGGAACAGCAGCAGGACGATGGCGGCCTATACCGGAGCAGCAGGAGGATGGCATCAGAGCAGGTAGGGACAGAGCTGAAGAAAGATGTGTGGTGTGATGCAGAGCTGTGTGGTGTGATGCAGAGCTGTGTGGTGTGATGCAGAGCTGTGTGGTGTGATGCAGAGCTGTGTGGTGTGATGCAGAGCTGTGTGTGTGAAGCAGAGCTGTGTGTGTGTGAAGCAGAGCTGTGTGTGAAGCAGAGCTGAAGAAATGTGTGGTGTGAAGCAGAGCTGTGTGTTTGTCTGTGTGTGAAGCAGAGCTGTGTGAGAGTGTGTGTGAAAGAGAGCTGTGTGTGTGTGTGAAGCAGAGCTGAAGAAATGTGTGGTGTGAAGCAGAGCTGTGTGTGTGTCTGTGTGTGAAGCAGAGCTGTGTGTGTGTGTGTGTGTGTGTGAAAGAGAGCTGTGTGTGTGAAGCAGAGCTGTGTGTGAAGCAGAGCTGAAGAAATATGTGTGGTGTGAAGCAGAGCTGTGTGTGTGTGTCTGTGTGTGAAGCAGAGCTGTGTGTGAGTGTGTGTGAAAGAGAGCTGTGTGTGTGTGAAGCAGAGCTGAAGAAATGTGTGGTGTGAAGCAGAGCTGTGTGTGTGTCTGTGTGTGAAGCAAAGCTGTGTGTGTGTCTGTGTGTGAAGCAGAGCTGTGTGTGTGTGTGAGAGAAGCAGAGCTGAAGAAAGATGTGTGGTGTGAAGCAGAGCTGTGTGTGTGTGAGAGAAGCAGAGCTGAAGAAAGATGTGTGGTGTGAAGCAGAGCTGTGTGTGTGTGTGTGTGAAGCAGAGCTGAAGAAAGATGTGTGGTGTGAAGCAGAGCTGTGTGTGTGTGTGTGAAGCAGAGCTGAAGAAAGATGTGTGGTGTGAAGCAGAGCTGTGTGTGAAGCAGAGCTGAAGAAAGATGTGTGGTGTGAAGCAGAGCTATGTGTGAAGCAGAGCTGAAGAAAGATTTGTGGTGTGAAGCAGAGCTGTGTGTGTGTGTGAAGCAGAGCTGTGTGTGAGAGAAGCAGAGCTGAAGAAAGATGTGTGGTGTGAAGCAGAGCTGTGTGTGTGTGAGAGAAGCAGAGCTGAAGAAAGATGTGTGGTGTGAAGCAGAGCTGTGTGTGTGTGTGAAGCAGAGCTGAAGAAAGATGTGTGGTGTGAAGCAGAGCTGTGTGTGTGTGTGTGAAGCAGAGCTGAAGAAAGATGTGTGGTGTGAAGCAGAGCTGTGTGTGAAGCAGAGCTGAAGAAAGATGTGTGGTGTGAAGCAGAGCTATGTGTGAAGCAGAGCTGAAGAAAGATTTGTGGTGTGAAGCAGAGCTGTGTGTGTGTGTGAAGCAGAGCTGTGTGTGTGTGTGTGAAGCAGAGCTGTGTGTGTGTGTGAGAGAAGCAGAGCTGAAGAAAGATGTGTGGTGTGAAGCAGAGCTGTGTGTGTGTGAGAGAAGCAGAGCTGAAGAAAGATGTGTGGTGTGAAGCAGAGCTGTGTGTGTGTGTGAAGCAGAGCTGAAGAAAGATGTGTGGTGTGAAGCAGAGCTGTGTGTGTGTGTGTGTGAAGCAGAGCTGAAGAAAGATGTGTGGTGTGAAGCAGAGCTGTGTGTGAAGCAGAGCTGAAGAAAGATGTGTGGTGTGAAGCAGAGCTATGTGTGAAGCAGAGCTGAAGAAAGATTTGTGGTGTGAAGCAGAGCTGTGTGTGTGTGTGAAGCAGAGCTGTGTGTGTGTGTGAAGCAGAGCTGAAGAAAGATGTGTGGTGTGAAGCAGAGCTGTGTGTGAAGCAGAGCTGAAGAAAGATTTGTGGTGTGAAGCAGAGCTGTGTGTGTGTGTGAAGCAGAGCTGTGTGTGTGTGTGAAGCAGAGCTGAAGAAAGATGTGTGGTGTGAAGCAGAGCTGTGTGTGTGAAGCAGAGCTGTGTGTTTGAAGCAGAGCTGTGTGTGTGTATATATGAATCAGAGCAGTCTATGCGGCACCCCAGAACTATATGGGTCCCCCAGAGCGCTAAGCCACCCATCCCAGTAATGTGTACGCCACCAGAGCGGTTTGCCACTCCAGTAACGTCTATGCCCCCCAGTAATGTCTATGCCCCCCCCAGTAATGTCTATGCCCCCTGCCCCTCCTGTAATGTATTTATTGTAGGCCCCAGCCCCTCCTGTGATGTATATACATCAGTGCTGTGTCAGTGTGCATGGTGTGCAGTCATGTCTGTTATTGATGGCCATCATGCAACACAGCCATATGTCCTGGAGGAGCTGGAAACAAGCGGGGGAGGTGAGTGAGGCTGCTTGTGACTTCTCCATATTAACACCTGTAATGCATCTGTGTCTGCATGTATGTCAGTGTATATGACTGTGCATATATTTGTCTGTTTAAATGTATTTTTGTGAATTTGTCTTCAAATATGTATATGTACGTATGCCTGTATGTGTATGTGTGTGTCTGTGTGTGGATGGGGCCCACTGAGACTCAACCGGGGACCACAAAAACCTGGAGCCGTCCCTGGCTGCCTTAACATTGGGATCAATTAAAAATATGTGAGTAAAGGCCGCTTTACACGCTGCGATATCGGTCCCGATATCGCTAGCGTGCGTACCCGCCCCCATCTGTTGCGCGACACGGGCAAATCGCTGCCCGTGCCGCACAACATCGCCCAGAGCCGTCACACATACTTACCTGTCCGGCGACGTCGCTGTGACCGGCGAACCGCCTCCTTTCTAAGGGGGCGGTCCATGCGGCGTCACAGCGACGCCACTGAAGCGTCACTTAACCGCCGCCCAATAGCAGCGGAGGGGTGGAGATGAGCGGGATGTAACATCCCGCCCACCTCCTTCCTTCTGCATAGAGGCCGGGAGGCAGGTAAGGGGAGCTTCCTCGTTCCTGCGGTGTCACACGGAGCGATGTGTGCTGCCGCAGGAACGAGGAACAACTTCGTTACTACTGCAGCAACGATATTAGAGAATGGACCCCCATGTCGCCGATTAGCGATTTTGCACGTTATTGCAACGATACAAAATCGCTTATCGGTGTCACACGAAACGGCATCGCTAATGCGGCCGAATGTGCGTCACAAATTCCGTGACCCCAACGACTCCGCATTAGCGATGTCGCAGCGTGTAAAGCCCCCTTTACTCTACTTTCTTTGTATAAGTGACGACTGTGAGTGATCCTGGACTGTATCTGTATTGTACTGTGTGTATAAGTGACGGCTGTGAGTGATCCTGGACTGTATCTGTATTGTACTGTGTGTATAAGTGACGGCTGTGAGTGATCCTGGACTGTATCTGTATTGTACTGTGTGTATAAGTGACGGCTGTGAGTTATCCTGGACTGTATCTGTATTGTACTGTGTGTATAAGTGACGGCTGTGAGTGATCCTGGACTGTATCTGTATTGTACTGTGTGTATAAGTGACGGCTGTGAGTTATCCTGGACTGTATCTGTATTGTAGTCCTGTAAATCTGAATATGGCAGATCAGGGTAAAGGTCCAGTCACACTAAGCAACTTACCAGCGATCCCAACAACGATGGGGATCGCTGGTAAGTTGCTAGGAGGTTGCTGGTGAGATGTCACACTGCAACGCTCCAGCGATCCCACCAGCAACCTGACCTGGCAGGGATCGCTGGAGCGTCGCTACACAAGTTGCTGGTGAGCTCACCAGCAACCAGTGACAAGCCCCCAGCGCCGCGTGGAAGATGCTGCGCTTGGTAACTAAGGTAAATATCGGGTAACCAACCCGATATTTACCTTGGTTACCAGCGCACGCAGCTACACGTGCAGAGAGCAGGAAGCAGCGCACACTGAGCGCTGGCTCCCTGCTCTCCTAGTTACAGCACACATCGGGTTAATTACCCGATGTGTGCTGCAGCTAAATGTGCACAGAGCAGGGAGCAGCGCACAATGCTTAGCGCTGGCTCCTTGCTCTCCTAGTTACAGCACACATCGGGTTAATTAACCCGATGTGTGCTGCAGCTACATGTGCACAGAGCAGGGAGCAGCGCACAATGCTTAGCGCTGGCTCCTTGCTCTCCTAGTTACAGCACACATCGGGTTAATTAACCCGATGTGTGCTGCAGCTACATGTGCACAGAGCAGGAGCCGGCACTGATAGTGAGAGCAGCGGAGGCTGGTAACGAAGGTAAATATCGGGTAACCAAGGACAGGGCTTCTTGGTTACCCGATGTTTACATTGGTTACCAGCCTCCGCAGAAGCCGGCTCCTGCTGCCTGCACATTTAGTTGTTGCTCTGTCGCTGTCACACACAGCGATCTGTGCTTCACAGCAGGACAGCAACAACTAAAAAATGGCCCAGGACATTCAGCAACAACCAACGACCTCACAGCAGGGGCCAGGTTGTTGCTGGATGTCACACACAGCAACATCGCTAGCAACGTCACAAAAGTTGTTCGTTAGCAGCGATGTGGCTAGCGATGTTGCTTAGTGTGACAGGGCCTTAAGATACATGTTTATTGGATTTATATCTAAATGCTACAGTTCGTGCTCTACTGTTATGGCTAAAAATGTTAACGTTTATGGGGCCCCCACCAGATTTTCTGCCCAGGGGCCCCCACCAACCTTAATCCGGCCCTGCTTGTAACTATACTATACGATCTCTTTTACAAGTGGCCGGCTCCGCCCCCTCCAGCCTCTTTACCTGTGACCTCGGGCTGACTGCCTGCCGCGTCATCTACTCTTTTACAGCCAGGGTATGGAGACAGTGACTGGCTGCTGTTTGTGACTGTGGATGCATGTCGGGCCGGCAGTGCAGGAAATGAAGATTCAGGTCAGGACTGGAGGCTGCAGACAGTGGCCGACACAGTTACAAAGTTTGTGACTTGTTTGTGACGCTCAGCTTCTGCTGCCTCCCTCTCCCATTAGCTCTGTAGTAATGGGCAGCCATGTGCTGGACAGGGTCAACAGTAACTATAATGCAGAAAAGTGGATCTGGCCCTTTTTGCATTATATCTTTATTATAACATGTAAAGATTCACCAAGCTGCCAGTGCTTGGAACACTAGAATCTGGGGGGATGGGGGATAAGGGACTGAGGCTGATCTATGAGTTGGTGGGGGTCACAACCCACAGAATCAGTGCCATACAATGAGTGTAAGCAGTGGGGGACGCATTTGGAGCAGTTTGTTGAAGGCAGCCAGGTCCTTTGCACTATATATGGCTAAATGACTGTGCACTGCTGAGTGCTATTACACTGTAAGGCTATGTGCGCACGTTGCGTAAAAACATGCAGTTACGCTGCGCTTTGTAGCGCAGCGTAACTGCATGCGTCCTGCGTCCCCTGCACAGTCTATGGAGATTGTGCAGGGGCCGTGCGCACGTGGCGTCTAAGAGCGCAGCGCTTCGGCTACTGCCGAAGCGCTGCGCAAAAAGAAGTGACATGTCACTTCTTTCCTGCGCTTTGCCGGCAGCTCCTGCTCTGTCTATGGCAGGAGCTGCAGGCAGAGCGCATGGAATCGGCGCTCACTACGGACATTTCTGCAGCGATCTAAAGCGCACATATGCTCTTCAGATCGCTGCAGAAATTTCTGCAGGGCTTGTACGCAACGTGCACACATAGCCTAACGCTATGTGCACAAGATGGAGATTTGTTTGCAGAAATTTCTGCATCAAGTCTGCATCTACTGGCAGGAGAAATGCTGCAGCAAAAACAAAGGGTTTTGCCACAATTTGGTGCATTATATGTATTTTTGGTTTCGTTTTTTTTTTCCATTACTTTTAATGGGGAAAACGCAGCATAAACACAGAAAGAATTGACATGCTGCAGTTTTTTTTTCTACAACCAAATCTGCAAGGAAAAGATCCTGAACGTGTTCACAATACTTCAGAATTCTCATTTACCATATTTTTCGCTTTGTTAGACGCACTTTCCCTCAGCACCCAGATTTCCCATGCTCTGATATGGGAAAGCTGGGTGCTGAGGGAATGATGTATAGCAGAGCATGGGAAAGCTGTGTGCTGAGGGTAAGAGCCAAGTGTCAGCATCATAATATAATCCTGTACCCCGAGTGTCAGTGTCATTATCCCGTACCCTAAGTGTCGGTGCACGTACAGGGGGGGCCCCGGTACAAATTTTGCACCAGGGCCCATCAAATTCTAGTTACGCCACTGAGTCGGCGCATGTACAAATGGAGCTCTTGGCTCAAGATCTCATCTGAGCACACAGCAGCCGGACCATTTTCTCCCACCAGCAGACTGGTGCTTGGAGGTGGCGCATGTGCAGATGAGATCTAAGCTTGTGATTGAGCCGATAGTTCAATCTGTGTACGCACCGACTCCAGGTGCTATTTCTTTGAAGCTTGACCTGCCGACATTCAAGATGGCGGCGCCTGCCCCATCGTCCACAGCACAGCAGAAACCATACCGCAGCAGAGCCTCTCAGCGCCACAGTCTGCAGCGAGCATTTGGGACTCCCGCTCCACCAACGGCAGCATCGTCCTACTCCTGCACTGCCCCTGCCTCCTTCAACCTTACTCCAGCTCTGCTGCCGCCCCCCTATGGTAAGACACCACCGGATTATAAAATGGATCTAATTTTTTTTTTCCTTTTTTCTTTTTCCTTTAAATTTGGGGTGCGTCTAAAGGTCCTGTCACACACAGAGATAAATCTTTGGCAGATCTGTGGTAGATCTGTGGTTGCAGTGAAATTGTGGACAATCAGTGCCAGGTTTGTGGCTGTGTACAAATGGAACAATATGTCCATGATTTCACTGCAACCACAGATCTGCCAAAGATTTATCTCTGTGTGACGGGGCCTTTATAACCCGGTGCATCTTATAAACTGAAAAATATGGTATTTTCTGCTAGCCTGTGAATTACTGCTTGAGTTACATGTTGCAGGAGACCTATCATGGTCGCCTCCATCCTTTTTAAGATGGTGGAGCCTGATCTCCCATGCCGATGGCAGCTTATGCAATACTTGTGCTTTCATATCCAGTTGTCGGTGAACTTCTGTGTGCTGTTTGGTGTGTTGTGGAAATATTCTTGTTGTATGATTATATCTGTCTTTCCTTTAGTTTCCTCCTGATTAGTGATGAGCGAGCATGCTTGTAACTACTCGGTACTCGCACGAGTATCGCTGTACTCGGGCTGCTCGGCGGGGACCGAGTAATCTCGCGATACTCGTGCTGTACTCGTGGTCTTCATTTCTGCATGTTGGCGCTCTTTTGAGAGCCAGCCCTCATGCAGGGATTGGCTGGCAGACCACTGCAATGCCACAGCCCTGTTAGTTGTGGAATTGCAGTGATTAGCCGGCCTGCACAGCGTGACCGAGCCTTTATATCGGCCGGCGCGCTGTGCTCTGCTCACAGCTATCCAGACAGTCAGTGCAGGGAGAGTGTCGCTGATTCAGGGAAAGCTTTGCGGCCCTTTATAGTTAGTTCCGGAGCAGGGCTGCAAACAGTGTGACCAGAAGTCCTTCTCAGGACTATTCTAGTTGTATACAGGCAGGCAGGGTATAGCCAGGTCGGAGTACAGTAGCAGAGTCCTTCTCAGGACTATTGTTGCTATATACAGGCAGGGTATAGCCAGGTCGGAATACAGGCTAGTGACCAGAAGAGTCCTTGTCAGGACTATTGTAGCAGTATACAGGCAGGCAGGCAGGCAGGGTAGTGGTGACCGTATACCAGCCTTCATCATATCTGGGGCTGGTGTACACAGTGTAAAACAGTCCAGATAGTGTCAGACTTCTCAGTAATTGTCGCTCCTAAAAACCAGTTAGGTTCTTATTGCGTCCGTGCTTGCATTTAAAAACAGCACGTGTGTGGCAGTCGGTGGCAGGGTACAGGTGCGCGTTTTGCACAAACTATTATATAACGCACAAGTCTAGTGTATAATACACGTCAGTCAGCAGTGTCTGATAGTGTCAGACTTCTCAGTAATTGTCGCTCCTAAAAACCAGTTAGGTTCTTATTGCGTCCGTGCTTGCATTTAAAAACAGCACGTGTGTGGCAGTCGGTGGCAGCGTACAGGTGCGCGTTTTGCACAAACTATTATATAACGCACAAGTCTAGTGTATAATACACGTCAGTCAGCAGTGTCTGATAGTGTCAGACTTCTCAGTAATTGTCGCTCCTAAAAACCAGTTAGGTTCTTATTGCGTCCGTGCTTGCATTTAAAAACAGCACGTGTGTGGCAGTCGGTGGCAGCGTACAGGTGCGCGTTTTGCACAAACTATTATATAACGCACAAGTCTAGTGTATAATACACGTCAGTCAGCAGTGTCTGATAGTGTCAGACTTCTCAGTAATTGTCGCTCCTAAAAACCAGTTAGGTTCTTATTGCGTCCGTGCTTGCATTTAAAAACAGCACGTGTGTGGCAGTCGGTGGCAGCGTCAGGCTCCATATTGTCCCTGGATAGAGACGTGCATGATGGCCTGTAAACATGAAGTGCCCATTGTAAGGAAGTGGGTCTATTGTAGTATAGCCCTTAGGCAGGGCAGCCAAAAATTGGGAGGCTCCACATTGTCCCTGGATAGAGATGTGCATGAGGGCCTCAAAACATTGTTCCCATTGCAAAGGAGCGGGTCTCCTGTCGTTGTAATGCCCATTCAGAAAGAATGGGCGAAAAAATTTACCACTGGGGGTATACCTGAAACAACGGCTTAACTATTGTAACGGTCACCATGATGGCGCATGAGGAGAAGGAGGAGCAGTCCAGCGATTAGCCAAAGTCCAGAAGTGTGTTACCATGGGTGAGTGGAGGTACATGGCAAATTCCCGTTACAAACTTTAAATTCCGCTGTAATTTGCTGTTGGTGTGTGTGGTGAAGTCTGGCCAAATCCAACCCTTGTTCATCTTGATCAGAGTCAGCCTGTCAGCATTTACAGTTGACAGGCGGGTGCGTTTATCTGTAATGATTCCACCTGCGGCACTAAAAACACGCTCTGACAAAACGCTAGCGGCAGCGCAGGCCAGGACTTCCAAGGTGTAGAGAGCCAATTCATGCCACGTGTCCAGCTTGGATACACATTAATTGTAAGGCACAGAGGAATGTCGGAGTACAGTTGTTTGATCTGCAAGGTACTCCTTGAGCATCTGGGAAAACTTAGGATTTCTTGTGGCACTACCCCTCACCTCAGGGGCTGTGGTATGTGAGGGGCTGAGAAAACTGTCCCACATCTTAAAGACTGTTCCCCTACCTCTGGCGGATTGGACTTGTGCCCCTCTCGGCTGTACGCCTTGGTTGTCCACTGATTCCTGACCTATGCCGCTAGCGTTTTGTGAGGGGAATGCTTTACCTACTTCCGTGACTATGGCCTTCTGGAACTGCTGCATTTTGCCTGACCTCTCCGCCTCGGGAATAAGAGACATAAAGTTCTCCTTTTAGCGTGGGTCTAACAGTGTTACCAACCAGTAATGATTGTCGGCCAAGATGTTCTTAACGCGAGGGTCACGAGACAGGCAGCTTACCATAAAGTCAGCCATGTGTGCCAGACTCTTAACAGCCATCACTTCAGTATCCTGACCAACACGATGACTGAACATGCTGTCCTCCTCCTCCTCCTCCTCATCATCTACCCTGTCCTCTGGCCAGCCACGCTGAACCGAGGATATGACTGCTTGTCATATCCTCAATTTGGCCAGAGAGTTGCTCCATGTCTTCATCCTCCTCCTCGTCATAGTCCTCCACTGCACGTTGTGATGAGACGAGGCTGGGCTGTGTGTTATCATCACCCACACCCACTACTGTTTCTTGCTCAAACTCATCGCGCTCCGCCTGCAATGCATCATGGTTGTTTTTTGAGCAGAGACCATTTTAGAAGGCAGAGAAGCGGTATGGTGACTCTAATAATGTCGTCATCGCCGCTCACCATCTTGGTGGAGTCCTCAAAGTTTTGGCGGATGGTACATAGGTCGGACATCCATCTCCACTCCTCAGGTGTTGTGTGGAGTTTGACCCATTTCCCGACGGCTTAGGTGATGCAGGTACTCAACAACTGCCCTCTTCTGCTCACATATCCTGACCAACTTGTGCAGAGTTGAATTCCAACGCGTGGGGACATCACACACCAGTCTGTGTGCCGGAAGATGCAAACGGCGTCTTAAGCCGGCAAGGCCGGCTGAAGCAGTAGGTGACTTTCGAAAATGTGCAGACAGGCGGCGAACTTTTACCAGCAGATCAGACAGCTCTGAGTATGACTTTAGAAACCGCTGAACCACGAGGTTGAGCACATGGGCCACGCATGGAACATGTGTCAGCTGGCCTCGCCTCAAAGCCGCCACCAGGTTCCGGCCATTGTCACACACGACCTTTCCTGGCTTTAGGTTCAGAGTTGTGAGCCAGTGATCTGCCTGCTGTTTCAGAGCTGTCCACACCTCTTCTGCATTGTGGGGTTTGTCACCTATGCAGATTAGCTTCAGCACTGCCTGTTGCCGCTTCGCCGAGGCAGTGCTGCAGTGCTTCTGTGTCGCCCTGGACAAGCCAGGGGCCACAGAGCACAACACTTAAACACCCCACACTCCCTGCAGGCATATCATAGTCAACACAAAATCCTTGTTGCCTTCCCCAGGGGCTGTTGTCCACACCAGGGTGTGGAGCCAGGCGGTTGGTCTCCACCCACCGAGGAGGAGGGAAAACACAGGCAGTGAGAGTTAAGCTAAGGAAGTGGAAGGAGGAAAGTAGTAGAGAGGAGAAAAGTGACAGCAAAGAGCCTGAAGTTGGTCCGGGTGTGTGGCCCGGACAGGACAGCAAGGTTGGCAGGATGTGGTGACCGTCTTCAGTGGAGGCCGATTGGAGTCTGCCGTAAGGACCGTGGACGGGTGGTGACCCGGCCGTACCGGACCGGTATACAAAGAGAAGCCAGCACCATTGGCAGAGGACTTTCGGATCCCGGCAAGGCTTGGTGTCGCCGTGAATTTGCCAAATCCGTTAGTGAAGGGAACCTCAGGGTTTCCAAACAGCCAAGTCCAGATAGAAGGCAACCGTACAACCGTGAAGGGGAGACACAGCCACCGCCAAGGGCAACCGTCTCCCAGGGCCAACAACTGTGGGCAAAAGGGGCTCCTCCGGCCCATATCCAGGTCGGGGAGCGGGTTACCGTTGGGAAACCATCACTACCAACACTTAACTTAGGTGCAGGGAGAGACAGTCATCACTAACCTGCAGGGAGGAACAACCGCAGCCGTCCGAGTGACCCGTCCATCCAGCCACTTGTTTTACCGTGAACTGTGTCATCATCATTGGGCTGAGTGAGTACCTCCGTGCCGTGCGGCACAGCGCTGCCCCTGCGACCCTGCACCTCATCAGGCCCCGCAACCCGCCTGTCATCCATCTCTACCCCATCACCAGGCCCCGGGACAACCAACCCCCCTACCCACGGAGGGGAGAAATAACAACAAAGCTGCTCCCTGTCACAGGCTCCCGGGATCCCCGTCCAGAGCAGCGGTGGTGTCCACACAATCACCACAACCGTGGGTGGCGTCACGGACAATATCCCCAAAACCCAAACCACCCCTTTTCACTCACGGGCGAGTAGCGCCGCTCGAGTCCCCGGGATCCGGCCATCGCTCGAGCCAACGAGCAGCAGCAGCCGTAGAGCAGCGTCAGCCGGACCCGAGCAGTGGGAGAGCGCAGCGTCCCCTCCTCCGCCCGCGACACTTCCAGCTTGGGACTGGTGTGGAGGGTAAAGTAGATCAGGATGCGCAGGAGGAGGAGGAGGCTGAGGAGCATGACATTCCGGAGCTGTAGAGTGTGTGTGAAACCCTGACTGAGGTAGGGCCTGCAAAACTTGGTGTGTGAAGGACGTGTTCCGTCCCTCGCTCAGACTGGGTCCCAGCTTGCACAATATTAACCCAGTGTGACGTCAACGAGATGTAGCGGCCTTGCCCACATGCACTTGTCCACGTGTCTGTGGTTAGGTGGACTTTGGCTGAAACAGCGTTGTTCAGGGCACGTGTGATGTTTTGTGACACGTGGTTATGCAATGCGGGGACGGCACACCGGGAGAAATAGTGGCGGCTGTGGACCGAGTAACGTGGGACAGCTGCCACCATCAGGTCGCGGAATGCTTCTGTCTCAACCAACCTAAAAGGCAACATTTCCAGCGCAAGCAGTCGCGAAATGCATTTAGAACTGTGGCATGTGGGGTGTTGGCAGTGTATTTGCGCCTGCGTTCAAAGGTTTGCTGAATGGATAACTGAACGCTGCGCTGGGACAAGGACGTGCTTGATGATGGTGTTCTTTCTGCGTAGGCAACTGCAGGTGCAGGAGTGGAGGAGGCTTGTTCGCAGGCAGCATGGACAGGGGATTGGCTCGCATGCACAACCAGCGAAGACGTAGCAGTGACATCAGCAAGCACTGCTCCTCGACTCTGTTGTACTTCCCACAAAGTCGGGTGCTTGGCTGACATGTGCCTGATCATGCTGGTGGTGGTCAGGCTGCTAGTTTTGGTACCCCTGCTGATGCTGGCATGGCAGGTGTTGCAAATGGCCTTTTTAGAATCATCTGGAGCCAACTTAAAAAACTGCCAGTGTCAGAGTTCCGGGTTTTCCAGTTTTCTTTTGAAAGAGCTTACCCTTTGTTAACATGGAGTTTTCTGTTCTGTTGCCCTACTTCCTGTCCATCTGTTTAAAAGCCGCCCCTAAAGCTTAGTCCAGTGCCTGAGTATACTGCTTCCTGTGTGCTCCTGCCCTGCTGCTTTTGGTTCCTGATTGTTATTCGGATCCTCTTGGAAAACAACCGACACCGACTCTGGACTTCATCTGGTATCATCTAGCTGTGCCCGGACTCCGTTTGCCGTCTTTGGTCGGCACTTCTGCCCGGTTCCTTCCGTTTAATACCACTCTGGACTCACATCACGTACGGACATTTTTGGACTTACCTATTGCCCTTTTGTGTCCCGGCTGCTGTGCATTTAGGGCTTCTGGGGTGATTGCCAGACAGCCCTGTATAGGGGTTCGCTCTTGGTGGTCTCCCTGGGGGAGTCCGGTGCGCGGTCCCGGGAATTCCCTTTCGCTCCGTCCCTGGAAGGTATTTCCTGTATTTATGTTCTACTGTGTTTTTGTTCCGTTTATGTACATATTTGCTGGTTGCATATTATAAACGTCTTGCACCAAGAACTCGTCTCTGGTTGTCATTGCCCTAACGCAATCGAAATCCTCAATACATACAATAGTATTACAGCCAGACTCGGGAAGACCTAACATTTGTACAGGCACCTTGTGTCGTGTTGTTCCGGGGAACAGTTGCCTGACGTCTGCCTGGGGCCACCACTCTGCTTCTTACTGCCTGTTGTGATGCTACGCCTCCCTCCCCCTGTGCACTGCTGTCCTCGCTCTGCATATCCTCCTGCCAGGTTGGGTCAGTTACTGGATCATCCACCACGTCGTCTTCCTCTTCCGCACCCTGCTCCTCCTCCTGACTTCCTGACAATTGTGTCTCATCATCGTCCACCCCTTGTTGAGACACGTTGCCAACTTCGTGAGAACGTGGCTGCTCAAATATTTGGGCATCTGTACATACAATCTCGTCATGGCCCACTTCAACAGGAGCTGGCGAGAAGCCAGAATTTGTGAATGGAAACGTGAACGAACAGCTCTTCCGAGTGTCCAAGTGTGGGATCAGTAATGTCCGTGGACGTGTACTCGGCCTGGTGGTAGGAAGGAGGATCAGGTTCTGAAATGTGCGGTGCAGTATCACGGCTACTGACACTTGACCGTGTGGAAGACAGAGTGTTTGTGGTGGTGCCAATATGACTGGAAGCATTATCCGCTATCCAACTAACAACCTGTTGACACTGGTCTTGGTTCAAGAGCGGTGTACTGCTGCGGTCCCCAAGAATTTGGGACAGGACGTGCGAGCGACTAGATGTGGCCCTTTGTTGTGGCGAAATTAGAGCTTGCACACAACCTCGGTCTCTGCCTGCACCACCATCACGTCCACTTCCTTGTTCGTTGACAACGCCCTTGCGCATTTTGCAATGCTGTGCTGATGTGTATTCACTAGACTTGTGCGTTATATCCAAGTTTTTGCAAAACTCACACAAATGCAGCGGAAAGCTGCCACCAACAGGCACACACGTGCGGTTTTTAAATGCAAGCACAGAGGCACTAAGAACCTAACAGGACTCTATCCAGGGACAACGTGGAGCCTCCCAATTTTTGGCTGCCCTGCCTAAGGGCTATACTATAATACACCCACTTCCTTACAATGGGCACTTCAGGTTTACAGGCCCTCATGCACGTCTCTATCCAGGGACAACGTGGAGCCTCACAATTTTTGGCTGCCCTGCCTAAGGGCTATACTACAATAGACCCACTTCCTTACAATGGGCACTTCAGGTTTACAGGCCATCATGCACGTCTCTATCCAGGGACAATGTGGAGCCTCCCAATTTTTGGCTGCCCTGCCTAAGGGCTATACTAAAATACACCCACTTCCTGACAATGGGCACTTCAGGTTTACAGGCCATCATGCACGTCTCTATCCAGGGACAATGTGGAGCCTCCCAATTTTTGGCTGCCCTGCCTAAGGGCTATACTATAATACACCCACTTCCTGACAATGGGCACTTCAGGTTTACAGGCCCTCATGCACGTCTCTATCCAGGGACAACGTGGAGCCTCCCAATTTTTGGCTGCCCTGCCTAAGGGCTATACTACAATAGACCCACTTCCTTCCAATGGGCACTTCAGGTTTACAGGCCCTCATGCACGTCTCTATCCAGGGACAACGTGGAGCCTCCCAATTTTTGGCTGCCCTGCCTAAGGGCTATACTATAATACACCCACTTCCTGACAATGGGCACTTCAGGTTTACAGGCCCTCATGCACGTCTCTATCCAGGGACAATGTGGAGCCTCCCAATTTTTGGCTGCCCTGCCTAAGGGCTATACTATAATACACCCACTTCCTGACAATGGGCACTTCAGGTTTACAGGCCCTCATGCACGTCTCTATCCAGGGACAACGTGGAGCCTCCCAATTTTTGGCTGCCCTGCCTAAGGGCTATACTACAATAGACCCACTTCCTTACAATGGGCACTTCAGGTTTACAGGCCATCATGCACGTCTCTATCCAGGGACAATGTGGAGCCTCCCAATTTTTGGCTGCCCTGCCTAAGGGCTATACTATAATACACCCACTTCCTGACAATGGGCACTTCAGGTTTACAGGCCATCATGCACGTCTCTATCCAGGGACAATGTGGAGCCTCCCAATTTTTGGCTGCCCTGCCTAAGGGCTATACTATAATACACCCACTTCCTGACAATGGGCACTTCAGGTTTACAGGCCCTCATGCACGTCTCTATCCAGGGACAACGTGGAGCCTCCCAATTTTTGGCTGCCCTGCCTAAGGGCTATACTACAATAGACCCACTTCCTTCCAATGGGCACTTCAGGTTTACAGGCCCTCATGCACGTCTCTATCCAGGGACAACGTGGAGCCTCCCAATTTTTGGCTGCCCTGCCTAAGGGCTATACTACAATAGACCCACTTCCTTACAATGGGCACTTCAGGTTTACAGGCCATCATGCACGTCTGTATGCAGGGGCATTGGTGAACCTCACAATTTTGGACTGCCCTGGCAAAGGAAAATACTCCAAAGACTCACTTCCTCAAAATGGGCACATTAGACTCAAGAGGCCTTCATGTACGTCTCTTCTCAGGGACATCGGAGTGCCACACAATGTTTTCACGTAAAATCTTTCATGTATTAATCTCAAAAAGTAACATACACCAGCTCTATCTCACTATTGGGTATGTGCCCTTAACATTTCCGCCATGAAAAATCATTTTGGGGTCATTTTGGAAGGTTTTCTGGTGAGTCCGTAAAAATGGCGTAAAACGCGGACAAAATTGTTCACAGCTGTGACTTTTCAGTGATAAATGCTTCAAGGGGTCTTCCCCATGCTGTTGCCATGTCATTTGAGCACTCTTCTGAGACTTTTGTGACATTTTTAGGGTTTCTCCATGCTGCCGGGGGGGTCATTTCACAAAAATACTCGGGTCTCCCATAGGATAACATTGGGCTCGTTGCTCGGCCCGAGTACACGAGTATCTTGGGAGGCTCGGCCCGAGCTTCGAGCACCCGAGCTTTTTAGTACTCGCTCATCACTACTCCTGATCACGTATTGTCTATAACTCTGTGAGGGATTGCTGTGAGTTTGAGTTTTGGTTTCTCTCTGTCTGTTTATTTGTGTGGGATTAATTACTCCTGTCCCAGCTCTTTCCTGGTTGAACGGAGGGGGGCCATTAGACCAGGCTCTTCGGGGGCTAGGGTTAGGAAGGCGGCGCAAACATTGTCACCTTTAGATGTATCTTTGGAATAAGGGTCTGCAAGGGTTCCTCTCTAGACTGAGTGTCAGTTCAGGCTCTCCTTTCCTAGTGATCATCCCATCACACCGTGTGACAATAAGATTCTCCATGTTCAAAAAAATCACGGACGCCTTACATTTTTTATGGACAAGACAAAAAAGTGCCCTATATTTACAGACTGTCCTGGAATTTCTGGACAGTTGGCAAGCAGAGAGCCTGTATGGTAAAACACCAAGTCCTCACAACAATGAGCCAGAGAGTGTGTTTTGTCTCTCTAAGGGCACCATATTATGAGATCTGGGATACGGCATCCAATGACACATGCTACTATTTTTTTGTCAGATTCGGTATGAATCAGAAATAAAAAGGAACCTTTTCATAAGGATAACGACATGGACTTCAATGGCTACTCCTATTACAGCTCTGGAGTTACACACAGTCGCAATAATAGCTATAACCCTAAAGCTGCAAATATAGTATATGCTTGTTCCCTGCTACCGTGTTTCCCCGAAAATAAGTCCTAGCAGGAGTTTTCCAAGAGGCTTAAATATAATCCCTCCCCTGAAAATAAGCCCTAGTCGCGGTTCAATAATGAGGTGTCCATTCAGCAGTAAAAAAGTTAAAGATACTGCAGGACACTTCATTATAGAAAGCAGACACCCCAAAAAGAGAGAAGACCCCGCAATCATACTCACCAGACGCCGACCGGGAGCAGAGGAGCACATCAATGATCTGCGACAGAACATACACATCAGATCACATATACTCACACACACACACACACACACATTAGATCGCACACACACAGATGAGATTACACACACAGACTACAGAACGCATACACACACTCACCACATTAAGTGATGTCAATTGCTTCTCAATGGCATAAGAACCTGCGACACTGTGCAATGTTCAGTGGAGCTTCCAGGACCTGTATCATGTGATGCTGTGCACTGAGCAGTGGAGCTTCCAGGACCTGCAGGAAGGACGCATCACATGGCCGAAAGCAAGTGGTATCACTGGATGTGGTGAGTGCAATTGTATGTGCGATTTTGTGAGTGTGTGTGAGTATATGCGATCTGATGTGTGAGTGTATGCTATCTGATGTGTGAGTGTATGTGATCTGAGGTGCGAGTGTATGCGATCTGATGTGGGAGTGTATGCTATTTGATGTGGGAGTGTATGCAATCTGATCAGGGCTGTATTTTGCCTTCATGCTGCCCTAGGCACTTTGGTCGCGCCCCTTAGTGACAACGTAAAACTGAGTTTTCGCACACGACATCTGTTCAAGGCAGATCTACTCTGTAGCACACTTTAAAAAGTATCAAGAAACGAAGGGTACTAACCCCCCCCCAATGGGGATCACCACGGGCACATCAAAACATAGCATGAGTATAAAATATTCCCACCACACCGTCCCCACTTATATACTGTGACTGTCACACTGCCCCTAATAAACACCACACTGCCCTCCCTTATAAATTATACCCACCACACCTTGCTCAATTATGAAATATGATCTGCACATTGTGAGGAGGGAACAGCATGATGTGAGGACAATGTCCCATGCATGCTGCCCCCTCCTCACAATGTCCCATGCATGCTGCCCCCTCCTCACAATGTCCCATGCATGCTGCCCCCTCCTCACAATGTCCCATGCATGCTGCCCCCTCCTCACAATGTCCCATGCATGCTGCTCCCTCCTCACAATGTCCCATGCATGCTGCTCCCTCCTCACAGTGTCCTATGCATGCTGCCCCTTCCTCACAATGTCCCATGCATGCTGCCCCCTCCTCACAATGTCCCATGCATGCTGCCCCCTCCTCACAATGTCCCATGCATGCTGCCCCCTCCTCACAATGTCCCATGCATGCTGCTCCCTCCTCACAATGTCCCATGCATGCTGCTCCCGCCTCAGTGTCCTATGCGTGCTGCCCCCTCCTCACAATGTCCCATGCATGCTGCCTCTTCCTCACAATGTCCCATGCATGCTGCCCCCTCCTCACAATGTCCCATGCATGCTGCCCCCTCCTCACAATGTCCCATGCATGCTTCTCCCTCCTCACAGTGTCCCATGCATGCTGCTCCCTCCTCACAGTGTCCCATGCATGCTGCTCCCTCCTCACAGTGTCCCATGCATGCTGCTCCCTCCTCACAGTGTCCCATGCATGCTGCTCCCTCCTCACAGTGTCCCATGCATGCTGCTCCCTCCTCACAGTGTCCCATGCATGCTGCTCCCTCCTCACAGTGTCCCATGCATGCTGTCCCCTCCTCACAGTGTCCCATGCATGCTGTCCCCTCCTCACAGTGTCCCATGCATGCTGTCCCCTCCTCACAGTGTCCCATGCATGCTGTCCCCTCCTCACAGTGTCCCATGCATGCTGCTCCCTCCTCACAGTGTCCCATGCATGCTGTCCCCTCCTCCCAGTGTCCCATGCATGCTGTCCCCTCCTCACAGTGTCCCATGCATGCTGTCCCCTCCTCACAGTGTCCCATGCATGCTGCTCCCTCCTCAGAATGTCCCATGCATGCTGCCCCCTCCTCACAGTGTCCCATGCATGCTGCCCCCTCCTCAGTGTCCCATGCATGCTGCTCCATCCTCACAGTGTCCCATGCATGCTGCCCCCTCCTCACAGTGTCCCATGCATGCTGCCCCCTTCTATGCATGCTGCCCCTTTCTCACAATGTCCCATGCATGCTGCCCCTCTCCATGAGCTCCTAATGCTGCCTTCCTCTTTTCCATAATGAGACCTTCATGTTGCCCCACTCATGCTAAGACCACCACACTAACGCTTATGCTGAGACCCCCCCCCACACACTACCCCACTCTTGATATTGACTCCCCTACATTGCTCCACTCCAAACTGATCCCACATATGCCGCCCCTTCTCCATAATGAGCTCCCAATGCTGCCCCCCTCTTATTCTGAGTCCTTACACTCCCCCCACCC
Source organism: Anomaloglossus baeobatrachus (assembly GCF_048569485.1). NCBI lineage: Eukaryota > Metazoa > Chordata > Amphibia > Anura > Aromobatidae > Anomaloglossus > Anomaloglossus baeobatrachus. Next base: position 386,829,581 of record NC_134357.1, read on the forward strand.
AATCGATTTTGTCATTGCACTATCCCTCATCCCTTGTCCTCTGTCTCTAGCATTAGCCTCTCTCTCCCACTCCCCCCCAGCATCAGCCTCTCTCCCCCAGCATCAGCCTCTATCTTCCCTCAGCATCAGCCTCTCTCCCCCAGTCTCAGCCTTTGCCTCCCCCCAGCCTCAGCCTGCCCCAGTCTCCGCCTCAGCCTCCCCCCAGCCTCAGCCTGCCCCAGTCTCCGCCTCAGCCTCCCCCCAGTCTCCACCTCAGCCTCCCTCCAGCCTCCCCCAGTCTCCGCCTCAGCCTCCCTCCAGTCTCAGCCTCCCTCCAGCCTCCCCCCAGTCTCAGCCTCAGTTTCCCTCCAGCCTCCCCCCAGTCTCAGCCTCTGCCTCCCTCCAGCCTCCCCCCAGTCTCAGCCTCTGCCTCCCCCCAGTCTCAGTCTCTGCCTCCCTCCAGCCTCCCCCCAGTCTCAGCCTCCCTCCAGCCTCCCCCCAGTCTCAGCCTCCCTCCAGCCTCCCCCCAGTCTCAGCCTCCCTCCAGCCTCCCCCCAGTCTCAGCCTCCCTCCAGCCTCCCCCAGTCTCAGCCTCCCTCCAGCCTCCCCCCAGTCCCAGCCTCTGCCTCCCTCCAGCCTCCCTCCAGCCTCAGCCTCTGCCTCCCTCCAGCCTCCCCCCAGTCTCAGCCTCCCTCCAGCCTCCCCCCAGTCTCAGCCTCCCCCCAGTCTCAGCCTCCCCCCAGTCTCAGCCTCCCCCCAGTCTCAGCCTCCCTCCAGTCTCAGCCTCCCTCCAGCCTTCCCCCAGTCCCAGCCTCCCTCCAGCCTCCCCCCAGTCTCAGCCTCCCTCCAGTCCCAGCCTCTGCCTCCTCCCAGCCTCCATCAGTCTCAGCCTCTGCCTCCCTCCAGCCTCCCCCAAGTCTCAGCCTCCCTCCAGCCTTCCCCCAGTCTCAGCCTCCCTCCAGCCTCCCCCGTCTCAGCCTCCCTCCAGTCTCAGCCTCCCTCCAGCCTCCCCCCAGTCCCAGCCTCTGCCTCCTCCCAGCCTCCCTCAGTCTCAGCCTCTGCCTCCCTCCAGCCTCCCCCAAGTCTCAGCCTCCCTCCAGCCTCCCCCCAGTCTCAGCCTCCCTCCAGCCTCCCCCGTCTCAGCCTCCCTCCAGCCTCACCCCAGTCTCAGCCTCCCTCCAGCCTCACCCCAGTCTCAGCCTCCCTCCAGCCTCACCCCAGTCTCAGCCTCCCTCCAGCCTCACCCCAGTCTCAGCCTCCCTCCAGCCTCACCCCAGTCTCAGCCTCCCTTCAGCCTCCCTCCAGTCCCAGCCTCTGCCTCCCTCCAGCCTCCCTCCAACCTCAGCCTCTGCCTCCCTCCAGCCTCCCTCCAGCCTCCCCCCAGTCTCAGCCTCCCTCCAGCCTCCCTCCAGCCTCCCCCCAGTCTCAGCCTCCCTCCAGCCTCCTCCCAGTCTCAGCCTCAGCCTCCCTCCAGCCTCCCCCCAGTCCCAGCCTCTGCCTCCTCCCAGCCTCCCTCAGTCTCAGCCTCTGCCTCCCTCCAGCCTCCCTCCAGCCTCCCCCCAGTCTCAGCCTCCCTCCAGCCTCCCTCCAGCCTCCCCCAAGTCTCAGCCTCCCTCCAGCCTCCCCCCAGTCTCAGCCTCCCCCCAGCCTCCCTCCAGTCTCAGCCTCTGCCTCCCCCCAGTCTCAGCCTCTGCCTCCCTCCTGTCTCAGCCTCTGCCTCCCTCCAGCCTCCCCCAGTCTCAGCCTCTGCCTCCTCCCAGTCTCAGCCTCTGCCTCCCTCCAGCCTCCCCCCAGTCTCAGCCTCTGCCTCCCCCCAGTCTCAGCCTCTGCCTCCCTCCAGCCTCCCCCCAGTCTCAGCCTCTGCCTCCCTCCAGTCTCAGCCTCTGCCTCCCCCAGCCTCAGCCTCCCTCCTCCCAGCCTCCCCCAGCATCAGCCTCCCAACAACCCTCAGCATCAGCCTCCCTCCTCCCAACCTCCCCCAGCATCAGCCTCCCTCCTCCCAACCTCCCCCAGCATCAGCCTCCCTTCTCCCACCCTCCCCCAGCATCAGCCTCCCCCAGCATCAGCCTCCCTCCTCCTAGCCTCCCCCAGCATCAGCCTCCCTCCTCCTAGCCTCCCCCAGCATCAGCCTCCCTCCTCCTAGCCTCCCCCAGCATCAGCCTCCCTCCTCCCAGCCTCCCCCAGCATCAGCCTCCCTCAGCATCAGCCTCACTCCTCTCTCAGCCTCCCTCAGCATCAGCTTCCCTCCTCCAAGCCTCCCCCTCCCCCTCCCAGCCTCCCCCAGCATCAGCCTCCCTCAGCATCAGCCTCTCTCAGCATCAGCCTCCCCCAGAATCAGCCTCTCTCCTCCCAGCCTCAGCCTCTCTCTCCCCCCAGCCTCCCTCTCCCCCCAGCATCAGCCTCTCTCCTCTCAGCCTCTCTCTCCCCCCAGCCTCTCTCTCTCTCTCCCCACCCTCCCCCCCAACCTCAGCCTCTCTCTCCCCCCAACCTCCCCCCCAGCTTCAGCCTCTCTCTTCCCAGCCTCCCCCCAGCTTTAGCCTCTCTCTTCCCAGCCTCCCTCTTCCCAGCCTCCCCCCAGCCTCTCTCTTCCCAGCCTCCCCCCAGCCTCTCTCTTCCCAGCCTCCCCCCAGCCTCTCTCTCCCCAGCATCCCCCCAGCCTCAGCCTCTCTCTCTTCCCAGCCTCCATCTCTCTTCCCAGCCTCCCTCTCTTCCCAGCCTCCCCCAGCCTCAGCCTCTCTCCCCCCAGCCTCCCCTTGCATGATTATAGTGGACAAAAAGAGGCATCGCAACCATCATCAACTAACCTGTAAGGTGCCCATACATTCTAGGCTCTGCCTTATCTGCTCAGCTGCCGGCTGCCCTGCTCTGGTGATTATCCTCTTCTGCCGGCTGGCTCCAGCTTCAGACGCGTCCTCCTCCGCGGCGTGTGTTGTCTGCAGCATTGGACGCTGCAGCACGGGGCAGTGAGCTGATTGTCGCGCCCGCGCGCCTCTGACCCCGGAAGTGCAGGCGATGGAACTTCCGGGGTTAATCAGCTCACTATGCCTGGCGCCCGCCGTGTATTTAAATAGACAGAACTGCGCCTCCCCTCCCTCCCAAAGCACCCCCAACCCCCCCCCCCCCCCCCGAACACAGCCGAGTGTAACACGGAGGGAGGGACGGGGGGCGAGGATGTAAAAAAAAAAAAAAAAAAATGTATATATATATTTTTTTTTTTTTTTTTTTGCTGCCTGAAAGTGCCGCCCCCCCGCAACGTGCCGCCCCCCCGCAACGTGCCGCCCTAGGCACGGGACCACGGGTGCCTAGTGGCAAATACGGCCCTGGATCTGATGTGGGAGTGTATGCGATCTGATGTGGGAGTGTATGCGATCTGATGTGGGAGTGTATGCGATCTGATGTGGGAGTGTATGCGATCTGATGTGGGAGTGTATGCGATCTGATTTGGGAGTGTATGCGATCTGATGTGGGAGTGTATGCTATCTGATGTGTGAGTGTATGCTATCTGATGTGTGAGTGTATGCTATCTGATGTGTGAGTGTATGCTATCTGATGTGTGAGTGTATGCTATCTGATGTGGGAGTGTATGCGATCTGACGTGTGAGTGTATATGATCTGATGTGGGAGTGTATGCGATCTGATGTGTGAGTGTATATGATCTGATGTGTGAGTGTATGCTGTCTGATGTGTGAGTGTATGTTCTGATGTATGTGAGTGTCGGACAGAAGCAGCGGAGGACGGCGTGCAGCATACCTGCTAGGAGCACCCCTGGAGATCACAGGGAGATCTGGTAGCCACACAGATGCCTGGGGCTTGTAAGTATGACAATCCTGGTCTGCTTTTTGTGGGGGGTAAACTTACCCCCAACCATGTCTTCTCGAGAATAAGACATCCCCTGAAAATAAGACCTAGTGCTTTTTTCGGGGGAAAAAAATATAAGACAGTGTCTTATTTTCAAGCAAACAGGGTAGAAAGCTGGGAAGACATTTATCATCATATGCTGCAACACATTTCTACAGGAGTAACGTAAATCAGAGCTCTTGGCACTTGAGTAATGTAGGCAGATAACATCTAAATTGTTTTCTGTCTTAATTCTGCTGTTTTAATGCAGCTTTTCAAAATAAAACAAGATTTACATTAAAAAAACGAGAGAATTAGATTTTCTCCTACAACATTGTATATACTTCCCCTCCATTTACTATCCACTTCTTGCTTTTGCTTCAATGACTGCATCAAAGCGGCCGGTGCAAGCGCCCTTCGGCCTGGTGCATTCACAAAGCAATTGTTTCCTTCAGTATCATTAGATACCATAATTGTGCTTCTCCAGAAATCTTAACTAAAAATATTCGTAACATGACTTTATTGCTCCAACCAGTAATAATAATGAGTATACTGATGTATTTATTGTGCCAGTGTTTTCACGATAGATAATTACTAATTAAGATATGTGATGTTACTTGTTTTATTCCAGCTACTGAGACTCCCAAAGTCCTCCGTGTGAAGAGTGGAAAGGAGTGGCCACACCCCCCTTAAAAATCCTATGGTTTTATAATGCATTGTCATGGTTTAAATGTTGTTTTTTTTAAATCAACTTTTTATTTTTGAAAAAAGATTTTAAACAAGTTTTACAATAAATCAGAAACAGATAGACATGTAAAGAAAACATTTCCCAGGTATGCCATTAAATACACTATGGAATAAACAGATATAGTATCGAGTAGAAGAAAGATAAAGAAGGGGGGGGAATCCGCCAGCACACTTCGGCTGTGGAAAGGGGAAAGAAATCAATACCACGTACTTGGGCTCAAATCTGGAACGTATTTCCAAAATCATCCCACAGAGACCATATCTTTACAAATCCATCCATTGTGTTGTGGAGCTGGGCCGTCAACCTCTCCATATTTCTAACATCTTTTATTCTAGCATAAAGATCCGAGATTGACGGCGGAGCCACCCTCTTCCAGAGTAATGATATTAGACATTTGGCAGCAGTGAGAATATGCAAGAGAAGCTTTAATTCAGATTTGCTTAAAGACGAAGGGAGAGCATTTAGTAGATATACCACCGGATCCCTACTCAGATCTCTACCCACCAATCTACCCATCAGGGACTCCACTCCCTCCCAAAAACCATCGATAGCTGGGCATGTCCAGAATATATGATATAAAGAAGCTCCCCCATGTCCACATCTCCAACATTCATCTGGATAGGAACGGTTGAACTTATGCAGAAGCTCTGGAGTGTGATACCATGTCATAAGGACTTTGACTTGATTCTCCTTGTAGAGAGTGCTGACTGAGGACCGAAATGTCCTAGCCCATATCACCGACCAGAGTGCTTCCGATATAGGTCGGCCGATCCAGCCCTCCCATCTCTTCATGTATGTGTGCTTAACTATCTCTAAAGAGTTCCCTCTTGACAGTATGTTGTAGATGGCTGAAATCAGACCCTTAGTCGAGGTGCGCCCCGAACAGAGGGCCTCAAAAGGTGAGGGACGACATGACGCCATCTGCCCTCTGATGGTCGAGAAGAAATGCGTAATCTGTTGGTAGGAGAAATGTAGGTAGAGAGGTAATCTGTACTGGTGTCGTAGGTCTGAGAATGTCTTTAATTTTAAGGTGACTGGGTTAACAATGTCACGGAAACAGTACAAGCCCGCCTTTACCCACTGCCCCACCACCCCCGGGCTCATGCCCTGTGTCAAGTGTGGAGTGAACAGGAAGGGAGTGAGTAGGGAAGACTGCGTTGCCAGTTGGAACTTTATCCTGCACTGCCGCCACAGCTCCCTTATAAATGCCATTGGGCCTAAAAGATCTCTCGAATGAGTTTCACTAGGGCGGCCCCAGATTAGAGAGCTTGGGTGGAAAGGTGCCATCCAGAGCTTCTCAATCTCTGTCCATTTATTATATGCTGGCAGGTTTGTCCAAGAGGCCAGAGTACGTAAATGAGAGGCATAATAAAAGAGTATAAGATTCGGGCACGATAGACCCCCTTTTGAACGTGGTGCGCACAATACTGAGTCTGGGATGCGATGTCTCCCCGAGTGCCAGATGAATTGCATAAGCATTGACTGGACTCTTTTCAACACCCCCATAGGGACTTGTACCGGAAGTGTTTCGAAGAGGTACAGAAATTTCGGGATTATTGACATTTTAATTGTGGCTATTTTGCCTAGAAAAGAGATCTGCAGGGAAGACCATTTCTTTAGGGTATTTTCAACGTCTCGAATCAAGGGTGGGAAATTTGTTTGATATATTGTTTTGTAACTGGGGGTTATTTTAACCCCTAAGTATCGCAGGAAGTCCGAACGCCAGGAATACTTAAAGTTTTGCTTAAGGGACCGCACTTTACCTTCCGGGATGTTAATGGGTAATGCCTCCGTTTTATCTGAGTTAAGTTTATATCCCGAGAACCTAGCATACTGGGCTAGAACTGCATGCAGGTTTGGCAGTGAGACCACAGGGTTAGTCAGGGACAACAAAACATCGTCCGCAAATAAAGCCACCTTAATCGATTTTTCCCGAACTTTGACCCCCATAATATCTGGGTTAAGCCGAATTTGAGCTACCAACGGTTCAATGCTAAGAACGTATAAAAGAGGGGACAGTGGGCATCCCTGCCTCGTTCCATTTCTGATAGGTAGGGATTCTGAGTGAGCGTGAGGGAGGCGAATTGTCGCTGCTGGACACGAGTATAAGCCTCTTAATGCCGAGACATATGGCCCCGACAGTCCGAAATGGTCCAACACCGAAAACATGAAGGACCAGTCCAGCCTGTCAAAGGCCTTTTCCGCATCCAAGCTTAGAAGCAGAGCCTCCCCTCCCTCTCTGTTCACCACCTCCACCAAGTCCAGAATCCTACGTGTGTTATCTCCCGCCTGACGGTAGCGAACGAACCCAACCTGGTCTTTATGGACCAAGTACGGGAGCCAATTATTTAGACGTTCAGCTAAAAGTTTAGTAAATATCTTGAGGTCCGAATTTAAGAGGCTAATCGGGCGGTAGCTCGCACACTCCATCGGGTCCTTACCGACTTTGGGAATAATAGTTATATAGGAATGTAAGAATGTATTTGGAATATCTACGCCCTCCATGAACAGATTGAAGAGGTGCGTTAGGTGAGGAGACAGCTCCTCTATAAAAGTCTTGTAGTATAGGTAAGTGAACCCATCAGGACCCGGGGCTTTATGACCTGGCAGGTCTTTGATCACTTGTTGTATCTCATCTGGGGATATTTTCCGATTGAGTTCCTCCACCGCCTCCTTGGACAACTTTGGGAGGTGACAGGTGGCCAAGTAATCATTCACTATTTTTGCTCTGTCTGGTTGGGACATTGGGATTGGCGGGGGGATAGAGTACAATGATGTGTAATAAGCTTGAAACAATTGGGCCATTTTTGTGGGGTCATATTGAGGGATACCCGAAGTGTCTTTTATCGCGCAAGGGGCAGTAGTCGTCGTTTGGTCTCTGAGTTTTCTGGCTAGCATCGTGTGCGGTTTATTCCCATATTCGTAATATTTCTGGCGGGAGTACCGGAGGAGTTTTTCTACGTGACCCTGCGTAATCTCTTTCAACTTAGATCTCAAGTCTATCACTTTTTTCAGGCGGATCCTAGAGGGACGGGTACAGAGCTGCTCCTCTGCTGCACGTAAATCCTTTTCATATTGGCGATAGAGCTGTTGAGAATCCTTTTTAATCCTAGAGGAAAGGGCTATGCACTCCCCCCTAATAACTGCCTTGTGGGCTTCCCATATCAGCGGGAAGGATGGGGGTGACTGAGAATTTTCTTTAAAATAATTCTGTATGACCCGCCGGAGGGATTCTCGGGAGGAAATGTTAGTTAATAAAGATTCATTAAGTCTCCAGTGGGTTCTCTTTAGAGGGGCAGTCGTCAGGTTCAGAAATACCGATACGGGGGCATGGTCTGACCAGGTGATGCTACCAATCTGTGCCTGCTGAAGTGCTCTAAGTGTGCGGATATTGCCAAAAAAGTAGTCTATTCGACTATGTGAATTGTGCGGATGTGAGAAGAATGTGAATTGTCTTGCTGTTGGGTTGTCTATTCTCCAGAGGTCATACAATTGGTGTTTGCGGATCAGCCTGCGGAAACCAACAGATAATTGTGATGATCTATGTTGACTTACGGGATGTGAGGGTGTATGCAGTTTATCAGCATTCTCCGAGAACACCATGTTAAAATCCCCTCCTATAATGTGTATGGCCCCACGATCTGCTGAAAGACGTGTCAAGACAGATGAAACAAATTTAAGCTGATTGACGTTAGGGGCATATAGGTTACAGAGGATTAGCCGTTTCCCACTCAAAGTTCCCCTGACAATCAGATAGCGGCCTAATGGATCTGCCTCACACTTGCTCACCTGAAATGGGCAAGTGCGGGAAATCAACACGGCCACCCCTGCTCTCTTCTTTGAGTTTGTGGCTGAAAAGGATTGAGGAAACCAATGGCGGGCAAAGCTAAAAGACCCCTTATTTGTAAAGTGTGTTTCTTGCAGAAACACCACTGCCGCCCTTGACTTCCGCATCTCCTGGAGGACCAGCCTCCACTTCACATCAGAGTTCAACCCCTTAACATTAAGACTCATTATCTTCGCCATCCCATGACCTCTAGATGTGCTCGTGTGGAGGCTAATATCTGGGACTGTCGTTTAGTGTGCGTGGCAGGTGATCCCCCTGAACCCCTCTGTGATATAGCAGATATATTTTGATAAGTGGCATACCTGTGGATCTTACCAAGACCTAAAATAACAAATTCAAACATAACTATGTTCAACTATAAAATAGAAATTTTCAGTTATGAGATGAGTATACGGCAGTCAAAACTAACCGCCCACTATCCCAATACCAGAGTCGACTTATATTTACTCAGAATAGAGAGTATTACACTGGATATAACCTGCACTATAAACTAGAGTGCGAAAAAATTTAGTACGACTCTGCCAATGGGTAGGTGGCAAAACTCCACAAGTCCGGCACACTGGCCCCACTCCCCTCCCCCCCGGGATCATCTAAAACGGAGAAATCACAAAGATATGGAGAACCATATAGTTAAACCCATTAGGACGAAGTAACTTCTACAGGTAACCATAAGTTCACAGGAGAGCTTAGTCAAGTAGGTTCTTCATTCCTTGGGCTCTTGGAGTGTCGTTTGCGCGACGTAGTAGCCGATTGCCAGGTCTGAGAAAGTGGTGGCATCTGCTGGGGCGTACTCCAATCTGGCAAATCCGGAAGAGGGAGGTCAAAGGCCCGGCAAAAAGGCTCAAGATCAGTGGGGGCCCGAAGGCAGGCCTGCGTCTCTCCTCGCCGTGCAGTGAGGCTAAACGGAAACCCCCATCTGTAGAGAATGTTGTTATCCTTCAAAGACAAGAGTAGTGGGCGGAGGGCCTTCCTCTGCTGGAGTGTTATCCACGAGAGATCTTGGAATAGCTGGATTTTGGTACCTCGGTACATCACTTGTTTTGGCGGTCGTGCTTTAAACATTAATTCCTCTTTAAGTTGAAAGTCAGTGATATGGCAGATAATATCCCTTGGGTTCCCTTTCAGATTTTTAGGGCGTAAAGCCCTATGCGCTCTATCAATGGGAATTGGATGGTCAGGAGGTTGCTGCAGAAGTGAGTTGAATATAGTCTGCAAAATTATTATGACATCCTCCTTTGCTTGGGACTCGGGTACGCCTCTGACCCTTATATTATGGCGTCTGCCTCTGTTGTCCAGATCCTCAATATGACGCTGCAGCTCCCTTATGACGTCAGCCTGAGAGGAGGTTTGGGACTGGAGGTGACGGATAGTTGTTCTAGCTTCCGTATGGTCGTTTTCCAGCTGGTTTATTCTTTTAGAGATGGAAATGACGTCCTGTCGGACCGCTGCTATTTCAGATCTACAGGCATGCTTAACCTCAGAAATGAGTGTTTGAAAATCCTTCTTGGTAGGGAGCTGTTGGACATGCTCCCACCACTCAGCAGGTAGGCACATAGGTTGTGCGATGGAAAGGCTGGCCCCTGCCCTCTCCTGGGCCCTCTGCCTAGTGTTATCTACCCCTGGTGGATCAGAGGAGGACCCGGGGCTCCGAAGTCCTGGGCCCTTTATTACTTTATGGGGTCTTTGGGGCCTAGGGATGAGAGTCTCATTACGCAGCATTGGTGGTTCCAGTGGAAAAGACAGGGAGTCATTGCCCGGCACTGTGTCACTGTCCCATGGGGGCCTGGGGACTCCAGCACTCTGCAGGGCCTCATACGCGCCCCCCAAAGCCTCCCCGCTGTCTCCTGACTTATCCTCCGGTATCCCACTTCTTCTGCCCTCCAGTCCCTGCTCCCCTGCGTCCCACTCCGTGCCACTCACCGCACTCAGTGTGGCGTCCACGTGGGATGCGGGGCTCCAGCCGCCGCCGCGCTCCAGTACCTCCAGAGAGGGGAGGGGCGGCATCATCTCTGCCGTCCTCATTTGGCTTTCAGGGCTCGTTTCTAGGGAGAGCTGCCGTCGCTCACCTGTCCTGGGAGATCGGGGATATTCCGGGTCCTCCGGCTCACCGCCTCCACGCTCTTGCTGGGCCACAGGTGAGTCCCCGCGCGTCTTCCCCGCCGCCGCCATCTTGCCCGCCAGGGGAGCTTCCATCTTGCCGGCGCTCTCCGGACCCCGCTCCTCAGTCCCTCTGCCCCCTGCGGCACGGACCGGCAGTCCCCGTACAGTCTCCTCCGCTGCTGCTGTCGGGCGAGGGGAGAGATAAGGAATCACCTCCCCGGCTCGGGCCTCCACCTGCTCCTGCTCGCCTGGCGACTCCCTTGTCAGGTAGGAGTCCAGGGTGAATGCTGCTGGGGTCCCTGGGTCTTTAGACACCTTTGGGGGCTTCTTTTTCCCCATTTCGGATCCTCCAAGCTGGTGCTGAGGTGCTAATTATGATCCCGGGTGAAGGAGCTCAGGACTCAGGCGTCTTGTCCCATGGAGTTCCGGACACGCCCCCTAAATGTTGTTTTATGTGTTCTTCAACAGTGATTTAGTTGCAGACACATATACTTATTGGGACCAGTCCAAAATGGGAGGCGTTACATGGTCACAAGCAGCGTCGGTCTGGCATGCCGCGGTAGCGGGGAAACCCCCGGTAGGCCCCGACCTTTGTTTCAAACTTAGCTGTCCCCGGCAGCTTGCAGGGGCCCCCGCCGGGTGTATTAACATCACCTGCAGCCGCGGCTCCTTAGACCGTCGGGCCACCGCCGCAGGTGATGATGACACTGTAGTCAGATTATGACAGCGCCAGTAGCTGCAGAGGGGGCAGAGGGTGCGGTGCCTGACCTGGAGTGGAGCACCCAGAAATTATGAGCAACAGCGCGGCAGGGCCAGAGCACAGGCTGCTTCTGAGAGGAAGAAGATGCATTCAGTGGTGGATCAGCAGGACCTGCGGTGATGTTATGCTCATGTGACCGTGTGGGAGGAGCCGGGCAGCAGCTGCTGACCGAGGAAGATGTGCCCGAGGAAGATGTGCCCATACTGAGTGATGATAGGGGAAGGGGTGCAGGGTGAGTGACATATGGGTATGAGAGGTCCAGACAGTGACAGAGGGGTTTTAAGGGATACTATGTGTAGTACATCGGGTTTCAGTGTGTTTGAGAGAGGGGTAATGTAGGGTACAGCCAGTCTGTCTGAGATATGCAGGGCATAAGGGTGCTTGGGTATGTGATTTGGGCTGCAGGCTGTGTGTGATTTGGGAGCGCTGGGTATGTGTGATTTGAGAGTGCTGGGTGTGTGTGATTTGGGGGTGCAGGGTGTGTGCACCAGTCCCTTCTGCATGACATGAGTGAAATCCATACAGTAACCATATATCAGTAGGGATTAGGGAAATAGAGATAGCAGCAGTCAGAGCATGGGATGGGATTGGGAAAGCTGGGTGCTGAGCTGAGAGAAATAGGCTCTTTTCCTTATCACCCAGCCTTTCTATGTTCCAATATCCATCTTGTCCTCAGCTTCCAGCTTTCCCACTCTCTGATATCATGGGAAAGCTGGGTGCTGGGCTAAGAGAAAGTGGCTCTCTTGGTCATCACCCAGCCTTTCTATGTTCTGATATCCATCTTGTCCTCAGCTCCCCAGTTCCCATCTTTCCTATTCTCTGATATCATGGGAAAGCTGGGTGCTGAAGACAAGATGGCTATCAGAACATAGAAAAGCTGGGTGGTGAGGAAAAGAACCGAGTGTCCAGAGTAATTATCCTGTACTCCAAGTGTCTTATCCTTTACCAAGAATCAAGCGTCAGTATCCTGTAACCCCAGTGTCAGTGTCATTATCCTGTACCTCCAGTGTCAGTGTCATTATCCTGTAACACCAGTGTCAGTGTTATTATCCTGTAACCCCAGTGTCAGTGTTCTTATCCTGTACCCCCAGTGTCAGCATCATTATCCTGTACCCCCAGTGTCAGTGTCATTATCCTGTACTCCAGTGTCAGCGTCATTATCCTGTACCCCCAGTGTCAGCGTCATTATCCTGTACCCCCAGTGTCATTATCCTGTAGCTCCAGTTTTAGTGTTATTATCCTGTACCTCCAGTGTCAGTGTCATTATCGTGTACCCCCAGTGTCAGTGTCATTATCCTGTAACCCCAGTGTCAGTGTCATTATCCTGTACCCCCCGTGTCATTATCGTGTACCCCCAGTGTCAGTGTCATTATCCTGTAACCCCAGTGTCAGTGTCATTATCCTGTACCCCCCGTGTCATTATCCTGTACCCCCAGTGTCAGTGTCATTATCCTGTACCCATAGTGTCAGTGTCATTATCCTGTACCCCCAGTGTCAGTGTCATTATCTTGTACCCCCCAGTGTCAGTGTCATTATCCTGTACCCCCCAGTGTCAGTGTCATTATCCTGTACCCCCAGTGTCAGTGTCATTATCCTGTACCCCCAGTGTCTGTGTCATTATCATGTACCCCCAGTGTCATTATCTTCTACTTCCAGTGTCAGTGTTATTATCCTGTACCTCCAGTGTCAGTGTCATTATCCTATACCGCAGTGTCATTATCCTGTACCCCAGTGTCAGTGTCATTATCCTGTACCTCCAGTGTCAGTGTTATTAGCTTAGGGTATATGTAATTACTAGTGATGAGCGAGTACTAAAAAGCTCGGGTGCTCGAGGCTCGGGCCGAACATCCCAAGATACTCGTGTACTCGGCCCGAGCACCGAGCCCAATGTTATCCTATGGGAGACCCGAGTATTTTTGTGAAATGACCCCCGGCAGCATGTAGAAACCCTAAAAATGGCACAAAAGTCTCAGAAGAGTGCTCAAATGACATGGCAACAGCATGGGGAAGATCCCTTGAAGCATTTATCACTCAAAATTCACAGCTGTGAACAATTTTGTCCGCGTTTTACGCCATTTTTACGGACTCACCAGAAAACCTTCAAAAATGACACCAAAATGAATTTTCATGGCGGAAATGTTAAGGGCACATACCCAATAGTGAGATAGAGCTAATGTATGTTACTTTTTGAGATTAATACATGAAAGATTTTACGTAAAACATTGTGTGGCACTCCGATGTCCCTGAGAAGAGACGTACATAAAGGCCTCTGAGTCTAATGTGCCCATTTTGAGGAAGTGAGTCTTTGTAGTATTTTCCTTTGCCAGGGCAGTCCAAAATTGTGAGGTTCACCAATGCCCCTGCATACAGACGTGCATGAGGGCCTGTAAACCTGAAGTGCCCATTGTAAGGAAGTGGGTCTATTGTAGTATAGCCCTTAGGCAGGGCAGCCAAAAATTGGGAGGCTCCACGTTGTCCCTGGATAGAGACGTGCATTAGGGCCTGTAAACCTGAAGTGCCTATTGTAAGGAAGTGGGTCTATTGTAGTATAGCCCTTAGGCAGGGCAGCCAAAAATTGGGAGGCTCCACGTTGTCCCTGGATAGAGACGTGCATGATGGCCTGTAAACCTGAAGTGCCCATTGTAAGGAAGTGGGTCTATTGTAGTATAGCCCTTTGGCAGGGCAGCCAAAAATTGGGAGGCTCCACGTTGTCCCTAGATAGAGACGTGCATGATGGCCTGTAAACCTGAAGTGCCCATTGTAAGGAAGTGGGTCTATTGTAGTATAGCCCTTTGGCAGGGCAGCCAAAAATTGGGAGTCTCCACGTTGTCCCTGGATAGAGACGTGCACGATGGCCTGTAAACCTGAAGTGCCCATTGTAAGGAAGTGGGTCTATTGTAGTATAGCCCTTTGGCAGGGCAGCCAAAAATTGGGAGGCTCCACGTTGTCCCTGGATAGAGACATGCATGATGGCCTGTAAACCTGAAGTGCCCATTGTAAGGAAGTGGGTCTATTGTAGTATAGCCCTTTGGCAGGGCAGCCAAAAATTGGGAGGCTCCACGTTGTCCCTAGATAGAGACGTGCATGATGGCCTGTAAACCTGAAGTGCCCATTGTAAGGAAGTGGGTCTATTGTAGTATAGCCCTTTGGCAGGGCAGCCAAAAATTGGGAGGCTCCACGTTGTCCCTGGATAGAGATGTGCATGATGGCCTGTAAACCTGAAGTGCCTATTGTAAGGAAGTGGGTCTATTGTAGTATAGCCCTTTGGCAGGGCAGCCAAAAATTGGAAGGCTCCACGTTGTCCCTGGATAGAGACCTGTTAGGTTCTTAGTGCCTCCGTGCTTGCATTTAAAAACCGCACGTGTGTGCCTGTTGGTGGCAGCTTTCCGCTGCACTTGTGTGCGTTTTGCAAAAACTTGGATATAACGCACAAGTCTAGTGAATACACATCAGCACAGCATTGCAAAATGCGCAAGGGCGTTGTCAACGAACAAGGAAGTGGACGTGATGGTGGTGCAGGCAGAGACCGAGGTCGTGTGCAAGCTCTAATTTCGCCACAACAAAGGGCCACATCTACTCGCTCGCACGTCCTGTCCCAAATTCTTGGGGACCGCAGCAGTACACCGCTCTTGAACCAAGACCAGTGTCAACAGGTTGTTAGTTGGATAGCGGATAATGCTTCCAGTCAGATTCGCACCACCACAAACACTCTGTCTTCCACACGGTCAAGTGTCAGTAGCCGTGATACTGCACCACACATTTCAGAACCTGATCCTCCTTCCTACCACCAGGCCGAGTACACGTCCACGGACATTACTGATCCCACACTTGGACACTCGGAAGCTGTTCGTTCACGTTTCCATTCACACATTCTGGCCTCTCGCCAGCTCCTGTTGAAGTGGGCCATGACGAGATTGTATGTACAGATGCCCAAATATTTGAGCAGCCACGTTCTCACGAAGTTGGCAACGTGTCTCAACAAGGGGTGGACGATGATGAGACACAATTGTCAGGAAGTCAGGAGGAGCAGGGTGCGGAAGAGGAAGACGACGTGGTGGATGATCCAGTAACTGACCCAACCTGGCAGAAGGATATGCAGAGCGAGGACAGCAGAGCAGTGCACAGGGGGAGGGAGGCGTAGCATCCCAACAGGCAGTAAGAAGCAGGGTGGTGGCCCCAGGCAGACGTCAGGCAACTGTTCCTCGAAACAACACGACACAAGGTGCCTGTACAAATGTTAGGTCTTCCCGAGTCTGGCAGTTTTTTAAGTTGGCTCCAGATGATTCTAAAAAGGCCATTTGCAACACCTGCCGTGCCAGCATCAGCAGGGGTACCAAAACTAGCAGCCTGACCACCACCAGCATGATCAGGCACATGTCAGCCAAGCACCCGACTTTGTGGGATGTACAACAGAGTCGAGGAGCAGTGCTTGCTGATGTCACTGCTACGTCTTCGCTTGTTGTCCATGCGAGCCAATCCCCTGTCCATGCTGCCCGCGAACAAGCCTCCTCCGGCCCTGCACCTGCAGTTGCCAACGCAGAAATAACACCATCATCAAGCACGTCCTTGTCCCAGCGCAGCGTTCAGTTATCCATTCAGCAAACCTTTGAACGCAGGCGCAAATACACTGCCAACGCCCCACATGCCACACTTCTAAATGCTAACATTTCGCGACTGCTTGCGCTGGAAATGTTGCCTTTTAGGCTGGTTGAGACAGAAGCATTCCGCGACCTGATGGTGGCAGCTGTCCCACGTTACTCGGTCCCCAGCCGCCACTATTTCTCCCGGTGTGCCATCCCCGCATTGCATAACCACGTGTCACAAAACATCACACGTGCCCTGAACAACGCTGTTTCAGCCAAAGTCCACCTAACCACAGACACGTGGACAAGTGCATGTGGGCAAGGCCGCTACATCTCGTTGACGTCACACTGGGTTAATATTGTGGAAGCTGGGACCCAGTCTGAGCGAGGGACGGAACACGTCCTTCACACACCAAGTTTTGCAGGCCCTACCTCAGTCAGGGTTTCACCCACACTCTACAGCTCCGGAATGTCATGCTCCTCAGCCTCCTCCTGCGCATCCTCATCCACTTTACCCTCCACACCAGTCCCAAGCTGGAAGTGTCGCGGGCGGAGGAGGGGATGCTGCGCTCTCCCACTGCTCGGGTCCAGCTGCCGCTGCTCTACGGCTGCTGCTGCTCGGTGGCTCGAGCGATGGCCGGATCCCGGGGACTCGAGCGTCGCTCATCGCCCGTGAGTGAAAAGGGGTCGTTTGGGTTTTGGGGATATTGTCCGTGACGCCACCCACGGTTGTGGTGATTGTGTGGACACCACCGCTGCTCTGGACGGGGATCCCGGGAGCCTGTGACAGGGAGCAGCTTTGTTGTTATTTCTCCCCTCCGTGGGTAGGGGGGTTGGTTGTCCCGGGGCCCGGTGATGGGGTAGAGATGGATGACAGGCGGGTTGCGGGGCCTGATGAGGTGCAGGGTCGCAGGGGCAGCGCTGTGCCGCACGGCACGGAGGTACTCACTCAGCCCAATGATGATGACACAGTTCATGGTAAAACAAGTGGCTGGATGGACGGGTCCCTCGAACGGCTGCGGTTGTTCCTCCCTGCAGGTTAGTGATGACTGTCTCTCCCTGCACCTAAGTTCAGTGTTGGTAGTGATGGTTTCCCACCGGTAACCCGCTCCCCGACCTGGATATGGGCCGGAGGAGCCCCTTTTGCCCACAGGCGCTGGCCCTGGGAGACGGTTGCCCTTGGCGGTGGCGGTGTCTCCCCTTCATGGTTGGACGGTTGCCTTCTATCGGGACTTGGCTGTTTGGAAACCCTGAGGTCCCCTTCACTAACTAACGGATTTGGCAAATTCACGGCGACACCAAGCCTTGCCGGGATCCGAAAGGCCCCTGCCAATGGTGCTGGCTTCTCTTTGTATACCGGTCCGGTACGGCCGGGTCACCACCCATCCACGGTCCTTACGGCAGACTCCAATCGGCCTCCACTGCAGACGGTCACCACATCCTGCCAACCTTGCTGTTCTGTCCGGGCCACACACCCGGACCAACTTCAGGCTCTTTGCTGTCACTTTTCTCCTCTCTACTACTTTCCTCCTTCCACTTCCTTAGCTTAACTCTCGCTGCCTGTGTTTTCCCTCCTCCTTGGTGGGTGGAGACCAACCGCCTGGCTCCACCCCCTGGTGTGGACAACAGCCCCTGGGGAAGGCAACAAGGATTTTGTGTTTTGACTATGATATGCCTGCAGGGAGTGTGGGGTGTGTAAGTGTTGTGCTCTGTGGCCCCTGGCTTGTCCAGGGCGACACAGAAGCACTGCAGCACTGCCTCGGCAAAGCGGCAACAGGCTGTGCTGAAGCTAATCTGCATAGGTGACAAACCCCACAATGCAGAAGAGGTGTGGACAGCTCTGAAACAGCAGGCAGATCACTGGCTCACACCTATGAACCTAAAGCCAGGAAAGGTTGTGTGTGACAATGGCCGGAACCTGGTGGCGGCTTTGAGGCGAGGCCAGCTGACACATGTTCCATGCGTGGCCCATGTGCTCAACCTCGTGGTTCAGCGGTTTCTAAAGTCATACCCAGAGCTGTCTGATCTGCTGGTAAACGTTCGCCGCCTGTCTGCACATTTTCGAAAGTCACCTACTGCTTCAGCCGGCCTTGCCGGCTTTCAGCGCCATTTGCATCTTCCGGCTCACAGACTGGTGTGTGATGTCCCCACGCGTTGGAATTCAACTCTGCACATGTTGGTCAGGATATGTGAGCAGAAGAGGGCAGTTGTTGAGTACCTGCATCACCTAAGCCGTCGGGAAATGGGTCAAACTCCACACAACACCTGAGGAGTGGAGATGGATGTCCGACCTATGTACCATCCGCCAAAACTTTGAGGACTCCACCAAGATGGTGAGCGGCGATGACGACATTATTAGCGTCACCATACCGCTTCTCTGCCTTCTAAAATGGTCTCTGCTCAAAAAACAACCATGATGCATTGCAGGCGGAGCGCGATGAGTTTGAGCAAGAAACAGTAGTGGGTGTGGGTGATAACACACAGCCCAGCCTTGTCTCATCACAACGTGCAGTGGAGGACTATGACGAGGAGGAGGATGAAGACATGGAGCAACTCTCTGGCCAAATTGAGGATATGACATGCAGTCATATCATCGGTTCAGCGTGGCTGGCCAGAGGACAGAGTAGATGATGAGGAGGAGGAGGAGGAGGAGGAGGAGGACAGCATGTTCAGTCATCGTGTTGGTCAGGATACTGAAGTGATGGCTGTTAAGAGTCTGGCACACATGGCTGACTTTATGGTAAGCTGCCTGTCTCGTGACCCTCGCGTTAAGATCATCTTGGCCGACAATCATTACTGGTTGGTAACACTGTTAGACCCACGCTAAAAGGAGAACTTTATGTCTCTTATTCCCGAGGCGGAGAGGTCAGGCAAAATGCAGCAGTTCCAGAAGGCCATAGTCACGGAAGTAGGCAAAGCATTCCCCTCACAAAACGCTAGCGGCATAGGTCAGCAATCAGTGGACAACCAAGGCGTACAGCCGAGAGGGGCACAAGTCCAATCCGCCAGAGGTAGGGGAACAGTCTTTAAGATGTGGGACAGTTTTCTCAGCCCCTCACATACCACAGCCCCTGAGGTGCGGGGTAGTGCCACAAGAAATCCTAAGTTTGCCCAGATGCTCAAGGAGAACCTTGCAGATCAAACAACTGTACTCCGACATTCCTCTGTGCCTTACAATTAATGGGTATCCAAGCTGGACACGTGGCATGAATTGGCTCTCTACGCCTTGGAAGTCCTGGCCTGCCCTGCCGCTAGCGTTTTGTCAGAGCGTGTTTTTAGTGCCGCAGGTGGAATCATTACAGATAAACGCACCCGCCTGTCAACTGTAAATGCTGACAGGCTGACTCTGATCAAGATGAACAAGGGTTGGATTGGGCCAGACTTCACCACACCACCAGCAAATGACAGCGGAATTTAAAGTTTGTAACGGGAATTTGCCATGTACCTCCACTCACCCATGGTAACACACTTCTGGTCTTTGGCTAATCGCTGGACTGCTCCTCCTTCTCCTCATGCGCCATCATGATGACCATTGCAATAGTTAGGCCGTTGTTTCAGGTATACCCCCAGTGGTACATTTTTTCGCCCATTCTTTCAGAATGGGCATTACAACGACGGGAGACCCGCTCCTTTGCAATGGGAACAATGTTTTGAAGCCCTCATGCACATCTCTATCCAGGGACAATATGGAGCCTGACGCTGCCACCGACAGGCACACACGTGCTTTTTTTAAATGCAAGCACGGACGCAATAAGAACCTAACAGGTTTTTAGGAGCGACAATTACTGAGAAGTCTGACACTATCAGACACTGCTGACTGACGTGTATTATACACTACACTTGTGCGTTATATAATAGTTTGTGAAAAACGCACACAAGTGCACCTGTACGCTGCCACCGACAGGCACACACGTGCGGTTTTTAAATGCAAGCACGGACGCACTAAGAACCTAACAGGTTTTTAGGAGCGACAATTACTGAGAAGTCTGACACTATCTGGACTGTTTTAGACTGTGTACACTAGCCCCAGATATGATGAAGGCTGGTATACGGTCACCACTAGGAATGGCTATATACCCTGCCTGCCTGCCTGCCTGTATACTGCTACAATAGTCCTGACAAGGACTCTTCTGGTCACTAGCCTGTATTCCGACCTGGCTATACCCTGCCTGTATATAGCAACAATAGTCCTGAGAAGGACTCTGCTACTGTACTCCGACCTGGCTATTCCCTGCCTGCCTGTATACAACTTATTGTATGTCCTGAGAAGGACTTCTGGTCACACTGTTTGCAGCCCTGCTCCGGAACTAACTATAAAGGGCCGCAAACCTTTCCCTGAAGCAGCAACCCTCTCCCTGCACTGACTGTCTGGATGGCTGTGAGCAGAGCACAGCGCGCCTGCCGGTATAAAGGCTCGGTCACGCTGTGCGGGCCGGCCAATCACTGCAATTCCACAACTAACAGGGCTGTGGCATTGCAGTGGTCTGCCAGCCAATCCCTGCATGAGGGCTGGCTCTCAAAAGAGCGCCAACATGCAGGGATGAAGACCACGAGTACAGCACGAGTATCGCGAGATTACTCGGTCCCCGCCGAGTAGCCCGAGTACAGTGATACTCGTGCGAGTACCGAGTAGTAACAAGGATACTCGCTCATCACTAGTAATTACTCTTCAGGGGGCCTCTATATGTGATGATAGTACAGGAGTGGCCTCATTATAAATACTGTATATGTAAAAAAAAAAGCCTGATCTGCCCATAGGGCAGTATTGTCAGAATACACAGGACTAGTAAAGGGTTTATCCAACATGTAAAACTAGTTTGAAAACCATTGTGAAGACAAATATTCACCAGAGTCTCCAAATGGAAAAGTGTATTGGGTGGTAATGCTTCACACCAACACATACTGACTCTTAGGGGTACTTTGCACACTACGACATCGCAAGCCGATGCTTGCGATGCCGAGCGCGATAGTCCCCGCCCCTGTCGCAGCAGCGATATATTGTGATAGCTGCCGTAGCGAACATTATCGCTACGGCAGCTTCACATGCACATAACTGCCCTGCGACGTCGCTCTGGCCGGCGAACCGCCTCCTTCCTAAGGGGTCGGGTCGTGCGGCGTCACAGCGACGTCACACGACAGGCGGCCAATAGAAGCGGAGGGGCGGAGATGAGCGGGACGTAAACATCCCGGCAACCTCCGTCCTTCCGCATAGCCGGCGTGAGCCGCGGTGACGCAGGTACGCTGATGTTACTCGCTCCTGCGGCTTCTCACACAGCGATGTGTGCTGCCGCAGGGGAACGAGGAACAATATCGTACCGTCACTGCAGCGAAATTATGAAAATGTCTAACACTACACCGATGATACGATTACGACGCTTTTGCGCTCGTTAATCATATCAAAAAGGATTCACACACTACGATATCGACAGCGACGCCGGATGTGAATCACTTTCGATTTGACCCCACCGACATCGCAGCTGCGATGTCGTAGTGTGCAAAGTACTCCTAAGAGTATGTGCCCACGATCAGGACTCCCCGCAGCGGGTCCTGACCTGCGGGGCCACGCGTCTCCTCCGCAGGAGACTGCAGCTGCTTGTACCCACAATCAGGCTTCAGTGCGCTGCAGTCTCTCGCTTGTGTTCTCTCTATGGAGGAGCATGCGATTACGCAGCAAACAATTGACATGCTGCGGTCTAGAAAGAAGATCCGCAGGTCAGTGTTTGCTGCGGAAAAAAATAATCACATTGCGCACAGGATTTCTAGGAATCCCATCCACTATGCTTGTACTGTACAACACAGCGTTTTGGATGCAGCTGAATCATGCTACATCCTAAACTCTGCAAACACTGATCATAGGCACGGAACCTTATATGGGATTTCCCTATCTGGTGAATAGATGGCGGCATTGGTGGATTAATTTTAGTAAACGTTTCCATGTGAAGATGCTGGATAACATTTTGCTTCTCTTTGAATATTGTTTGGCTGATGGATTCGGTGGTTTTCCTAGGACAAGGAATGTCCATGTGTAAGAAAAACTGCAACTGATTGTAAATAATAGATTCTATTAACTACAATAAATAAGATGCTACAAGAAATCCTGTGATACATGCAGGCACAATACAGGTCTCTTCTGCGCACTGTAGAGTTTGCCAATAGGCTCACGTTATACTGAGAGAAGCCGAAAATGATCAAGTAATAAACACGTTTATGGTAGTTATAGTGTGGGCCCCCAGGGTCAATTATCCTGGTAGGCCCCTGGCACCCCAGTCCGACCCTGGTCACAAGGAATCGAGTTTCTTGTTATTAGGCAGATAGGGAAAATTATTGAGAAGTGGAAAGACCTATGGTCTGGCTGCATGCAGACCTGTATTAAAACGGGTGGTTGTGTGCCAAGAAAGGTAGGCCATATCAGACAGCATGTTTTGAAGGAAGCAAGGACTAAGTGACAGAAGGATTCCTAAACTTAGAAAAGGGATCTTAAAGTAAGAATTAAGAGGAAGATGGACTCCTTAGCTCAGGCAATGAAGCTCTAAAGCAAGGCACTAATTGAAAGACGGGTTCCCTATCACAGGGCAAGAGGGCCTAAAGTAAGGATAAGCAGGAAGGAAGGATACTTTATCTCAAGCATGTGGGTCTAAACCCAACATTATCTATTATACTAGATAAGAAGCTAGAAGCTAGGCATGAGGGTCATAGAGGGAAAGATCGCCACGCTAGAACATGAGTTCTCCTATAAGGAATTGAAGATGCAGTGACAAAGCAAGAAGCATGTGGCCATCATTGACTGGGCTATGAGAATAGTAGTGAGGAGATGTACCAACGAACCTTAGCCAGGAAGGTCCTCAATAAGCAATCTGGAGATGAGACTAGCTGTGAGGTGCCAAAGCGACAAACCTCGGCCCGTGCAGTCCTCACAGGGTAATATGGAGGTTCCCATAGTGGTTTTCTGGACTGTTGTACTATGAATGGGAGGAATGTACCGCCATGTGTAACGAAGTTCTTGCTAGATTGTGCAGATGAAGCATCTTTAAATGTTGTACCTGCTATCTGATATATATTCACACTTCTCATTAAGTTACCGTACTTTCTTCCCATGCACAGTAAATACAAAAATCTGCCAATCAGCGGTACGGGCAAAATAATAAAGTGCTGATGAATATGGAGGATAATCACAATGTGTACCAATACAAGGTAGGGTGGTGTATTGGTGTACATTGTGATTATCTTACCAGCATTTTCTTTTTTGTGTGGGTGTTTTTATATATGTTTTGAATAATAAAATATTTTTATTGGGGTAAATGAGTATTTGATATATTGTTTAATGAGGACCACTTCAGTATCTAAGAATATGATAAAATGAATATCTATCTCTCTGTCTCTACGTTATGCTGCTCTCAGATTTTGTGGCAAACACCTGCTGACAGATTCCGTTTAATGGCCGATTCTAACAGAATATCACTCATCTCCCGTGCATCCCCCATATTCTGGAACGCTCTACCTCAGCACATCAGACTCTCACCTACCTTGGAAAGCTTCAAGAGGAACCTCAAGACCCACCTCTTCCACCAAGCCTACAACCTACAATAGCCCTCAGTCCAGTAGACCACTGCGCCCCCAGCTCTGTCCTCACCTATTGTACCATTCCCCGTAGACTGTGAGCCCTCGCAGGCAGGGTCCTCTCTTATTATACCAGTCTGTTTTGCACTGTTAATGATTGTTGTACATATACCATCTTTCACTTGTAAAGCGCCATGGAATAAATGGTGCTATAATAATAAATAATAATAATAATAATGGAACAGATAGATCTATGGACCCGTTTTTAAACCTTATATGTGGATCAATAAAACTCTATGGGTCTGTGTGGTGTCTGAAAAAAATGGACAACACTAGGACGCATTACTTGTGCTAGAATTACAAAGTGTTAGAAATGTTTAAAGGAAATAAAAATACTAAACTATTTGTTCTGAAAACAGACTGTGCTAGGTTACCTACATGACTGGTTAAACCCTAAGTATACTCAATTTTGTGCTAACTATGGTATGTCTATGTAAAATAAAAGCTGTTCCTGATATTGCCATTTTATTGCCAGCTGGAAATATTATGGCACACTCCGAAATAAAAAAAGGCTGCTGGGGATTTGAACCAATGACATGTGGCTTGCAATTTGTGTCTTGAAATAGTCTCCAGTCAGAAATGGAATTCCTAGTGATCTCACCGATTCATCTAGAAGCGCAGTATGAAGTCCCCAAGCAATAGAAAAACAGACACCTGTATAACACGGTCAAGAGGAAGCCACAGACACCGCCGCAGCGGAGAGACCCAGGGACAGCACGGCTAGGATTAAGGAGTGATATCCATACAAGCAAAAATTAAAAATCATTGTTTTTGATAACCACTGTGTGTAATTTCTTCAAGATCCCCGTGATATGCCCTTTCTCACAATTTGCAGCCAGAGAGCTGGCAGGGTTGTGCCGATCAGTGCTGAGAGGCTATTTTCTACATAACTGAAGCCACATATTGTGTTAGAGGATGGAAAAGTGAATCTCCAGCGGTTTAGATATATCAGAATCAATAAGCAAGGAAATGAATGTCATTTAGATAGAAATAAAATGCCGAGGCTTGGGAGGAAAGGTAAGTGAGAAGAGAGAGCGCTGTCAGGATGGGGTATGATAAATTGAGAGCAAGTAAAGCAAATGAGACAGAGATGGCCAATCCAATATATGCATCTACATAGACTCCCATCTGATGGAGTGGAGAGGGGAAAATAACATACAATTCAGGAGAAAATGAATGAAATGAAAAAGTTGGAATGATCCTGTACAAGAAGAGCATGGACCTTCAGGAAGATGGTATATATACACTGGAGATCAAAATTAGAGAACAATGTATGACCAGTCGCTTTTTTCAGAAATAATGTAATCTCCATTGATCAACATTTGAAGGTTTTTCTGTTAGGGATACACCATGCTACTAGAACAGTTTTTTTAAAAGGTCCAAAGTTTATCAGCCTTTATTTTACCCAAAATGTGATGATCATAATTAGAGAACAACAATGACTGTAGCACAGAGAAAGATTATAGGTACATTTTCTGAAGGTAACAACAGTCACCAATCAGTATGAAGTGTACAGGCCTTTGCTTTGAATGACTTCAGCACATCTGCAGCCACAGGACATCACTAGCCTCTCCCTCTGCTCTGGTGTGATTTTTGTCCACTCTTCATCCAGTCTCTTCCACAGTTCTTTGACTGTTGTGGGATTCTTGGACATAACTATGTCACCAAGAATTTTCCAAAGGTTTTCTATTGGGTTAAGATCAGGACTCTGGGCTGGCCATTTCATTGTTTCAATGTTTTCTGTTTCAAGGAACTGCTTTATCCGTTTTGTTGTGTGACAGGGGGCATGTCCTGCATGAAAATTGCTGGCTGAGTGATGAACGCAAGTAAGGAACCACGTGTTGTTGAAGAAGGTTCTTATACACACTTGCATTCACTCTGCCGTGTAGCTGTAGGCGAGGTTCAACTCCTGCTGCAGAAAACATTCCCCAAACATGACACTTCCTCCACCACCTTTCACTGACTTCTTAACACACTTTGGGTTCAGTCTTTCCGCAGTTTGCCAATGAACATAATGTTTCCAGACAGACCCAAATAAATTAAATATGCTGTCATTACTAAAATGAACTGTGGACCACTTCTCTATCCACACAACATGCACCTCACCAAAAGCGAGTCTATCCTTTTAATTCTTTTTGCTAATGAGAGATTTGGTCACTGCAGAGTGAGTTTTCAGTCCAAATACTCTTAAATGTCATGACACTGTATGATGAGACAGATCCTTACCCTGTTCAGTGCTGAACTATCGAGCTATTCCAGCTGCAGTGTTGAAATGATTACCCATGGAGATTCTCCAAATTATCCTGTCCTCTTTTCTATTTGTTTTTCGAGGGCAACGAGCCTTCTTGGGGGACTTGAAAGAGTTTGTGATGTTGTAAATATGCAATATTCTCAAAATCACACACTTGGAACAACCAACTTCTTTTGCTATGGCTGATAGGGTCACCCCTTTGGCCTTCATCTGGACAACTTGCTGCCGGAGGATTTCAGTCACTTTGGAATGGCACACCATTTTTGCAAAGTCAGTGTAAACTGGAAAGTTAAGCTGCCAATTAAATTGGGTTTGTTAGATAATTAAGGAAATTAGAACTACATGCCAGATTAACACCAATAACTTGAAGGTATCTGAAAGTGTTCTCTAATTTTGATCAGTGCTCTTTTTAATTTATTTCATTTCCATTTTTATTATGTGTTTTAGAATAATTGAATTTATGAAATAAGCTTAAAATACTGCTAGTTTACTCATGTTAGGATATAATCACATAGGACAACACAATGACCTTAACATTTAGGAAATTGTGTGTTGTTCTCTAATTTTGATCTCCAGTGTACATATAAGCACTGGTAGACACAGACAGAAAAGGGGCGCTGTGCATGAACAGTGTATGGGTCCTTTGCAGTCCAATAACTCATCATAATGCACAATTCTACCTGCTTTGGATTTTGGAAGTGGACCCCCTCACCTCTTGGACTACTGTGCACAGGTTGCACCAATAGTATTTCTGCCCCTGCATGTCAGGGATAATAATGGAAACAAAACCAAATGTGTTAGTTTCACTATAACTTGAGTGTAAGTGGCACGAAATGGTGGTCACACTTTATGGGGACAACCCTTATTGGCCAAAATCTTTCATCGATCAAATGTAACGTCTGACTTCCAGACAGTCAGAATTTGCGATTACAAGATGGCGCCGCGGGACTGGAGTGGTGATGAATAACGATGAAAACACAGGAGGGTGAGTATAAGAGTATGGGCATGGACCTTAGCTTATACCGTATTTTTCGGATTATAAGATGCACTTTGCCTCCCAAAAATTTGGGAGGAAAATGAGGGGTGCGTCTTAAAATCCGAATATAGCTTACGGGGGCGGGCTGTCTGTGTGGCAACCGGGTGCGTTCGGGCGGTGCCTGTGGCTGCGTGCGGGCGGCTAGCTCCCTCTCTGTCCTAGAGGCTTGTTGCCTCTCTGTGAGGGTGGGCGGGCGGGCAGCCTGCTGGCTACCACTCTGTGCGGGCGGGTGGCTGTGCGGTGAGTGTCCCAGTGTGTCCACGGTCCCGGTTCAAATGATGGCGCCGGGAGTCAGCAGGTGCACAGATGGACCTCTTGGATGAGAGCTCCACCTGCGCATGCGCCACTCCGGGAGTCAGCACGTGCGCAGATGGAGCCCTTGTATGAGAGCTCCATCTGCGCATGCGCCACTCCAGGCGCCATCATTTGAACCAGGACCGCGGACAGACAAAAAATGCTGGAGTGGTGCTTTAAAGGGAATTTGTCAGCAGGTTTTTGCTATGTAAGCTGAAGTCAGCATGCTGCAAGGGTTAACACAGAAAATTCAGCAATGTCTCCCTTCTTCTCACAGTCTGATCTGTTGTTTTCTATGCTTATTGTTGGTTGGACTTCAATGTCACTCACATGGCAGTCTGTCTCGCCACCTCCTCTGATTGACACTTCACTGTTATTGTATGAAGCGGGACAGCTCTCTCAGCTCTGCTACATAACTAAATCTAAAAATTCTGATTGTGTCAGAACAGCTGCACACAGTAATCTAAGTGTTACATTGCTAGATTCAGGATCTCTACACTCCCTGAATCTGCTCATTGAGCATGTTTGGGGTAGGATGAAAGAGGAAGCTTGGAAGACAAAACCAAAGAATCTAGATGAACTCTTGGACGCATGCAAGACTGCATTCTTTGCTATTCTTGATTACTTCATCAATAAATTGTATGAATCTCTGTTGAACCGCATGAATGCAGTCCTTAAAGCTCATGGAAGTCACACAAAAATATTAAATATGGCTCAAATAGCACCACAACTTCATTCACCAATGTTATGCAACATCTCTTTGCATTAGAAGTTAATTATTTGTTTGAATTTCACATTACTTTCTGTGGGTGACAAAACTTTTGTCTTGCTAAAATCTGACCTTTCTGTGTTCATTAAATGATCAATATTTCAGCTTTGCAGCAACTTTATTTTCATAACCTAAACCAAATTTGGGAGGGTTTCAGCTAACAAAAGAGTAATTTATAAAACCAATGGATGAATTTAAAGTCAGGTTATAAGCTTTTATTTACATAACATGGATAAGCGACAGAACTTCTGTCAGAGAGTGTATGCCTACATCGTGCTGCTCTCAGATGGGGCAACAAAAACCTGCTGACTGATTCCCTTTAAGTAAAATATAAAAATACTTTAATAAACTCATGGTTCAGAGTCCTGCATTCAATTCCATCCTAAGGTAACATTTGTATAGAGTTTCTGTGTTCTCTCTCATTTCCAAAAATAAGCTAATAAGAATTATGGAAACTGACGTAATATGTATGTTGTGAAACATATGGAAAGTAGACTGTAAGCCCCATTGGAGACTGGAACTAATGTGAAAAGGGACAATCTCTGGCATTGAAGAATATTAGGGAGCTTTATGAGGAAGAAAAAAATAAAACAATAATATTTTATGTGTACAGCTTAGGCTGGCCTTAGAGTGATCACTGGCATTATTATCAGGGACACATAGAGTTATTGATCAATGTAACATCCTTTGTGCATAAAATTCACCTGGTTATCAACGTGATATCAAAGGGAAGACTATTCTTCTTTCCTCATTTGTATTCTGTTTTGGCCATCAGTAATTAGCATATATTTCATTTTATTTGCAGTTGTTGTTGTTTTGCTGACTTTCAAAGAGTACAAATCCCTAACTGTTTTTGATGATGTGGATAGCGCAGAGGTATGTTGCTGACACAAGAGTTGGAGAGCTGCCCTTCCAGAGGAATACACATACACCCATTCCTCCTACAAAGAATAATGATGCCGGGCTTGTTTATTTGATGTGAACAGAAAATTAAATGATGCTGATTTTTTGGAAACAACTTTTTATTTAATACCCAGCTGTCATGAAAAGCGCATTTCTAAGCAGCGAATTGCTGACACCAGAGCGAGCGTGCATGAATGGGTCTGATTGCCTGACTAGAGCAGACGTAAAGTCTGTAGTCTGCAAGAGGTGGGAAGTACGGGAAGGTGGTAACAAGTAATGGATGCTATGTGTGCCCACTGACCTATTATTTATGCAGACAAGCCATTCTTCCATCTGCGGAGTAAATGCTTCCGTTTCTGGAAACGTTTCCCTCATTATAGCTAAATGCTTCATGCCTTTTAGCAAAAGTTGACCTGGGGCACGAGTTTTACAGTCACGGAGACATTAACACTTCTCTCGATTCAGAGTTCTGATTGACTCGTTCCAGGAAATGAAAAGATTCAATGCTTAGATCTTTCTCCTACACTATGAAACTTATGTATTGGGCTGTACCGAACACTAGGCATGTGCCTAGGATAAATCAAGTCTGAGCTCTGTAATGTCTGGCTTTAATGAGTCACCCCGGTCTGACAACAGCTCGAGAGTCACAAGGTTGTCGGCAACGGATATAAGCACCATCCAGCAATCAGATAGGAGCTCACATGCAGCTGTGCGGCACATGTGCACAGAGGATCCTATTGTACAGTATATCACAAAAGTGAGTACACCCCTCTCATTGGAAACATTCTATTATATCTATTCATGAGATAAAACTGAAGATATGACACTTTAATACCATATAAAGTAGTCAAAGTAGTCAGTGTACAGCTTATATAAAAGTAGAAATTTGGTGTGCCCTCTAAATAACTTAACCAAGTTACTCGTTTAGCAAAGCAAGATTTCCCATAGGAAATCATTACAATGCAGACAATTCGTTCCACAACTTGTTAAATGTCCCATCCTAGTCCCCTATTGTGTCATTCCACACATGCACAAACACACACAAACACGCACAAACACACACAAACTCACACAAACACACACAAGCACGCACACACACGCACATATTATGCTCACCTTACCTTACGTTCCATCGCCGGTCTCCTGGGACTTGCTGTTCTCCAGTACGGGCTGTATATCGGGTTACCATAACAACGAGGGAGGAACTTCCACTGCCAAAAGCGCTGACGTCAAAGGCAGGAGACGCTTGCCTCTGATTGGCCAGCGCGCTGCCTTTGAGTAGCGGTGACAGGAAGTTCCTGCTTCGTCGCTATGGTTGCCGATGCACAGCCTGGAGTGGAGCGGCGAACTACAGGACCCAGGAGTCCGGCAATGGAACTGAAGGTACACATATTATGCTCACCTTACCTTCCGTTCCATCGCCAGCCTCCTGGGTCTTGAAGTTCATTGCGAGGACGTCGCAATGTACCCGGGAACTACAAGAACCATGAGGTCGGCGGTGGAACGGAAGGTAAGGTGAGCATAATACTGTATGTGTGTGCGTTTGTGTGTGTTTGTGCGTGCTTGTGTGTGTTTGTGTGGACTGCAAGTGCGGGTCAGAGCGTGGTGGATGTACAGAACCGGAAGTGCATGCAGTGAGTATTTTGCTCGTACAGCAAAGCATTTTCGTTAACCGAGTTACAAATTTACAGAAAGCTTTGCTTGTTAAGCGAAATTCTCATTAAGTGGGTTACTCGTTAAGTGAGGTTCCACTGTACTCTTTTGAAAGCTGAAAACCTCCCAAATTTGGTTTAGGCTATGAAAATAAAATTGCTGCAAAGCTGAAATATTGATCATTTCATGAACACAGAAAGGTCAGATTTTGGCAAGACAAACATTTTGTCGCCTTGTCATATAATGCACCCAATCCTAGTTTACATCCTCACCTGTGCTCACTAAATGATCGGTTAATTAGTGGGTGTGTATAAAAAGAAACCCAGCACCCCAGACCTTCAGTTGAACTGCAACTTGACCTCTGACAACGTGCCACAAATCCACCCTGCGACCAAAGCCTTGATTATCAAGAGGCTGAAGACCAGATCCACTGCAGAGCACCTTTGGCTGGCTGGCTGGCACCTTTAATGTGTCTCAGCGTCAAGTACAAAAAATTAAAAAAAGATTTGAAGAGACTGGAGATCTTTTTGACAAGCCCAGGTCTGGCAGAACCCACAAGACAACTGCTCAGGAGGAATGTTTGTTGGTTAGAAAATCC
Source organism: Anomaloglossus baeobatrachus (assembly GCF_048569485.1). Classification (NCBI taxonomy): domain Eukaryota; kingdom Metazoa; phylum Chordata; class Amphibia; order Anura; family Aromobatidae; genus Anomaloglossus; species Anomaloglossus baeobatrachus. Next base: position 386,860,556 of record NC_134357.1, read on the forward strand.
AAAGCCAGCCCCTCTTCCACTGCAGCAGAGCTCCAACAGGCCTGGTCACCTCAAGTCCCTGTGTCAACTAGAACATTTTGTAGGATTCGGTCTCAAAATGGCCTCCATGGCCTCATTTGCCAAGTCCCACAGCCTGCTAAACAGATGGATGCTGGAAAAGTGGCAGAAGGTGGATTTCTCTGATGACTCTTCAGTTGAATTACACCACAGCCACCGCAAATACTGCAGGAGACCTACTGGAGCCCATATGGATCCAAAATACACTCAGAAAACAGTTAAGTTTGGTGGTAGAAAGATCATGGTCTGAGGTTACATTTAGTATGGGGGTGTGCGAAACATTTGCAAGGTGGAAGGCAATATCAATAGCCTAAAATATCAAGAAGTATTAGCTACCTCTTACTTTCCCAATCATAAAAGGGGTCAAATTCTGCAGCAGGATGGTGCTCCATCTCATCCATCCATCTCTACAACAAAGTTCCTCCTGGCAAAGAAGATTAAGGTGCTCAAGGAGTGGCCAGCCCAGTCACCAGACATGAACATCATTGAGCATGCTTGGAGTAGGATGAAAGAGGAAGCTTGGAAGACAAAACCAAAGAATCTAGATGAACTCTGGGAGGCATGTAAAACTGCATTATTTTCTATTCCTGATGACTTCATCAATAAATTGTATGAATCATTGTTGAACAACATGGATGCCGTCCTTCAAGCTCATGAAAGTCACACAAAAAATTAAATATGGCTCTAATAGCACCACAACTTCATTCACCAAGGTTATGCAACATATCTTTGTATTAGAAGTTAATTATTTGATTGCATTTCACATTACTTTCTGTGGATGACAAAACGTTTGTCTTGCCAAAATCTGACCTTTCTGTGTTTATTAAATGATCAATATTTCAGCTTTGCAGCATCTTTATTTTCATAACCTAAACCAAATTTGGGAGGGTTTCAGCTTTCAAAAGAGTAATTTATAAAACTAATGGATGAAATTAAAGTCAGAATATAAGCTTTTATTTATATAACATGGATAAGCGACAGAACTTCTGTTAGGGAGTGTAACCATGTCCTGTGGTCTCATGAGTAGAGATGAGCGAACCGGTCCCGGTTCGGCTCGAGGCCGGTTCGCCGAACGGGGGTCCCGTTCGAGTTCGGTTCGTCGAACGTTCGACGAACCGAACTCGAACGTATAGGCTATAATGGGAGGCAATCACAAACACATAAAAATGCATGATAAATGTACACAAACAGTTAATAAACATTGCCATAACACTTATCGGTCCTCGCGATCCCTTCTGCACTCTGTCTCCTGCCGATATTCCATCCGATGATCGCTGAATCCTCCCGGTGACTTGCACTGCCAGCAGAGATGCAAGACCTATCGTGACGTCAAAATAGCCATGTGACCAGTCACGTGGCTATTATCTCATTGGCTACAGACTGGTCACATGACTATGACACGTCATGTAGGACCTGCGAGTGCATCTCTCCGGTACACGGTGCACATATGTGTATCGCCGTGTACCGGCGACATGCTCAAGCACACGGTCGACTCCCCGTTCCGTTAGGGACCGGCTGACACAGCCGTGACGTAGGCTTCGCCCCATTTTTGTGTCCAGCCAGGTACAACTAGGCAGCTGGGGATTGGAATCCGCACTACAGGTTGGCCTGAGCTTTCTGGGCCCCACTGCTGCGAATTGCAGTCTGCAGCCGCCTCAGAAAATGGCATTTTCATAGAAGCGCCATCTTCTGGCGCTGTATCCAACTCTTCCAGCACCTGCCTGCTATACCTGGCTAGCATACAAAAATATGGCGAAACTCACGTCCTTTTTTTGTAGTTTTTTGGCAAAAAAAATAAAAAATGCTTCCCTGGATTTTCCATTGCCAGTGAAGGTAACACCAAGCAGTGGGGGTTAACAGCCAGTAGCTGCTTGGATTACCCTTAGGTAGCAATACAAAAAATGCAGCGGGAGCCCATATTTTTTTTTTTTAATTATTTATATAAATAACTAAAAATAAAATGGGCTTCCCTGTATTTTGATTGCTGGACATCACAGTGCTGTAAAAATAAATCTTTAAAAAAATGACGTAGCGCTCCGCGGTATTTTTGATTCTCAGCGCAGATAAAGCAGACAGCTATGGGTTGCCACCCCCATCTGCCTGCCGTTACCTTGGTTGGCAATCAAAATACAGGGAAGCCCATTAATTTTTTCTATTTAAAAAATAGTTAAAAAAAAAATGACGTTGGGTCCCCCCATTTTTGATAGCCAGCTAGGGTAAAGCAGACGGCTGTAGCCTGAAAACCACAGCTGGCAGCTTTACCGTGGTTGGGGATCCAATGTGGAGGTCCCCTCAGGCTCTTTTTTATAATTATTTTATAAATATTAATAATTACACAAAAAAAGTAGGGTCCCCTCCAAATTGGATCACCAGCCAAGGTAAAGCGGACAGCTGTGGTCTGGTATTCTCAGGGTGGGAAGGTCCATAGTTATTGGGCCTTCACAGCCTAAAAATAGCAGGCCGCATGCACCCCAGACGTGGCGCATCCACTAGATGCGCCAATCCTGGCGCTTCACCCCAGCTCATCCCGTGCCCTGGTGCAGTGGCAAACGGGGTAATAAATCGGGTTGATACTAGCTGTAAAGTCACCTGAGATCAAGCCCAACAGTTTGTGATGTCATGGCGTCTATTAGATACCCAACATCATAAACTGTCAGTACTAACAAAAACAAAAAATCGACAAAAGAAATTTATTTGAAAAAACAGTCCCCAAAACATTTCCTCTTTCACCAATTTATTGTAAGAAAAAAAATAAAGGGGTCCCACGACGACTCTGGACCGTCTAGAATATGGGGGGGAGACACTCAGGGAACGTATCCCCCATTTTCTAGGAGTGCGGACCCTTCATGTGAGGAGTGTGGGTGCAATGAATCTGCACTCACTCTCCCCGGGTCCACAGCAGCAGAGTCCATGTCGTAATGGTTGCTACCAAAGCTGCAATGCCCTGCTCATGAGGTAAGGGCATGCCTAATCAGGAGAACTACTGTAGAGGAAGCTCTGCTCACTGGTATATAGGTGCTCAGAGGTAATAATAGATAAAATTAGTGAGTAACCTCGGCACTCTAAATCTCCCAGACTAAGTCAGTAAGTCACAATGGATAGTAATGCAAAATCACTCTTTATTGGTCCGTATTAAGAACATTTTTTTTTTCATAAGCATGAAAACAAAGTTGTCCAAAACAAGTTACAAATGACGTTTCGGCCTGAGCCTTCGTCAGATTGGACTTATCTGCATGTAATCATGAAAAATGACAATAATCAGTATCACATAAGAGTGAGAGAACAATAACATAAACTCGAACAATGTAGAGGTACAATTGGGATGCAGCAAAAAAATTGCAACACAGCAAGAAATGAAACACATGATACAAATGTCATAATACAGTACAAGGACAATATAGTAATGACAAATATGGGGTCAGAGTAGACTTAGACAGCTCTGGTACGAAAGAGATGTCAATCATAAAGTAACATGTGCAGTAGGTGTAGAGCTACAGTATGCATGGCAGAGCTAATGGGTAGACCGACCATAGAAAAAGAACGGAGAAAAAGTGGAGAAAAAGTGGAGAAAAAGTGGAGAAAAAGTGGAGAAAAAAATGGAGAAAAAGTGGAGAAAAAGTGGAGAAAAAGTGGAGAAAAAAATGGAGAAAAAGTGGAGAAAAAGTGGAGAAAAAAATGGAGAAAAAGTGGAGAAAAAGTGGAGAAAAAGTGGAGAAAAAGTGGAGAAAAAGTGGAGAAAAAGTGGAGAAAAAGTGGAGAAAAAAATGGAGAAAAAGTGGAGAAAAAGTGGAGAATAAATGGAGAAAAAGTGGAGAAAAAGTGGAGAATAAATGGAGAAAAAGTGGAGAAAAAGTGGAGAAAAAGTGGAGAAAAAGTGGAGAAAAAAATGGAGAAAAAGTGGAGAATAAATGGAGAAAAAGTGGAGAAAAAGTGGAGAAAAAAATGGAGAAAAAGTGGAGAAAAAGTGGAGAATAAATGGAAAAAAAGAGGAGAAAAAAATGGAGAAAAAGTGGAGAAAAAGTGGAGAAAAAGTGGAGAAAAAGTGGAGAAAAAGTGGAGCACCCTTTGGTGCCTTTCATGTGGCACTAAGGGGTGCTTAGCTTTGTATTTAGCCAAAAAAATGAAAAAAAAAATGACGTAGGGTTCCCCCTAGTTTTGTAGCCAGCTAGGGTAAAGCAGACGGCTGCAGCCTGCAGACCACAGCTGGCAACCTCACCTTGGCTGGTAATCCAAAACTGAGGGCACCCCACGCTGTTATTTTAAATTAAATAAATAATTTAAAAAAAAAACACGTAGGGGTCCCCCAAAATTGGATCACCAGCCAAGGTAAAGCAGACAGCTGGGGCCTGATATTCTCAGACTAGGGAGGTCCATGGTTATTGGACTCTCCCAAGCCTAAAAATAGCAGGCCGCAGCCGCCCCAGAAGTGGCGCATCCATTAGATGCGCCAATCCTGGTGCTTCGCCCCAGGTCATCCCGCGCCCTGGTGCGGTGGCAAACGGGGTAATATATGGGGTTAATACCAGATGTGTAATGTCACCTGGCATCAAGCCCTGGGGTTGGTGAGGTCAGGCGTCTATCAGATACCCGACATCACCAACCCAGTCAGTAATAGAAAAAAATAGACGACAAACACATTTTTATTTGAAAAAACACTCCCCAAAACATTCCCTCTTTAACCAATTTATTAGAATGAAAAACAAATCCAGGTCTGCTGTAATCCAAGGGGTTGCCATGACGATCCACACTGTCCCAGTCAATGAAGAGCAGGATGTTCCCCATTGGCTGGGAGAGCAGTGCAGTGACCTGAGCTAACATCAATGGCTCAGCCTAGGTCACTGCAGGGGATGACAAGTGCTGCTGTCAGCGAGGTACATTACCTGCGCTGATCTCCAGCACTGCCGATAGCCCCTGTCACTGAGTTCAATGACCGGCGCCTTCACAGCCAAATATCGCGAGAGGTCCGTGACGTCACCGCTAGTCAGTCTCGGGTCGGAAGCGAGAGGTGATGTGACAAGCGGCGGCCATGGAGGACAGTGACAGCGCTGAGGTCGGGATGGCGGGACTTCATCACCGCAGGTAAGCCGAGCGGGACCATGTGTGTGTGTGTGTGTGTGTGTGTGTGTATGTATGTGTACGTGTGTGTGTGTATATGTGTACATGCCGCGGGCAGGAGGGGGCGGAGCGAGCTGAGCGGGGAAGTGTGGGCTTCCTGCACGTAACTAAGATAAACATCGGGTTACTAACCAAAGCGCTTTGCTTGGATACCCGATGTTTATCTTGGTTACCAGCTTGTGGCAGGCTGCCAGCGATGGCTCCTGCACACTGTAGCTGTAAAAAGCCCTGCTTTTTGCTGCTAGAACCGTTCTCGAACGTATCTAGAACTATCGAGCTTTTGCAAAAAGCTCGAGTTCTAGTTCGATCTCGAACAGCCCCCAAAATCACTCGAGCCTAGAACTGGAGAACCTCGAACCGCGAACCGCGCTCAACTCTACTCATGAGACCAAAATAAACTTATTTTGATCAAATGGTTTCAACTGAGTGTGGCAGCAACCAGGTCAGAAATACAAAGACAAGTGTGTCTTGCCTACAGTCATGCCTGGTGGTGGGAGTGTCATGGTTTGGGGCTGCATGAGTGCTGCCGGCTGTGGGAGCTACAGTTCAGCAGGGTCTTTAGACACACAGTGGGAGAAGTTTTCGTGAAATCACATCCACTTTGCTTGGACAATTAAACACACCAGGATGTCTGTGCAAAAAAAGCTGCAGAAAAAACGCAACAATTACAATACATATGAACACGGCCTAAATGTCCAAGCAAAATGGATGTGATTTGATGAAATATCCGCCCACTGTGTGTGTCTAAAGTCACTTTTGAATTATTTTGGTGCTTTTTTTTCTCTTTATAGGCTTCTTTGTGTAGCCTGAAAAACGCAAGGAAAAAAAGGCATTGCATGTGCAGAAGTTTTTCTGTATTACTATCACACCTGCACCAAAAATGCTTCTCAAAGGGAAAACCACATAAAAAACACTGCAAACATACAATAAACAGAGAAGATTATTATTGCGTAGTGTGGTGCTACACCTGGAGAAAACGTGCAGAAAAAAAGAAGTAAAAATAATGCAGTATTTACACTATGTGTGAACACAGCCTTAATGTTAAATTTCTATTACATTTTTTTATGGAATTAATAGAGAAAAATAATTAATTACGCCATATTTTTATACCATTTGCCAATCGCCAGAAATAATTTGATCGCTGTGTTGTTTGGGTCATTATGATTACAGGGACACCAAATATTTCCAAATTGTGTTGATTTGTGATGTTTTTTATTTTTTAAAAATGACATTATTGTAATTGTTTGGTTTTTTTATTATTATCACCAGAGTGTGTGGCTCTAGTCTTTATCTGCTGCCTGCAATGTCTGAATATTATTGGTTTGAGTCCTGAAAAGTAGGGGGAAAAAATATTTTTTTGTAATTGTATCTCATTAGTTTATAGTAGTTTTATAGGAACAAAAAAATCTGACTTTTTCTTCACCTCTAGAAAACAGGTACATAGAAATACACTGTTATGTACAGATATATCTCTATGTACCTGTATTATCTGCTTCTGGGTTACCTGCCTGCACTACAAGTCAAGTATACCAAAGCTTCCTAGTGCACTCAGCCTGGATGGTGGCTCATTGATAGAGCTGTTGTTTACAGCCAAGCAATTAATCAGTTGAAGTCCTGGGCAGACCAAAAGAGAATTGTTATTTTAACTAATGCTCATGCAGAGAGATCAAAACTGTCCCCAAGGAGGAGTAGCTACAAAGCCGGCAAGGATAGGTGAAAGGAAGTTGGGGGCAAAAGTACTGATTGTCAGGACAGTGGGACTGAGCTCTGAAAATGGCATAGTGCTGCTGAATCCGGGACGGTTGGGAGCTATGGTATTGTCATGTGTGAGCATCTTTTGTAAATATTGTGAACTGTAATATATAATGTATAACAGTTTTATATGTAGTTGCCTGACTATAGGCTAAGAGATAGTTCAGTGTTTGGACTAGCCCACAATGGGAGGGGTTAGTGCATAGGGAAATTGTTGATTCCTTCTAGAAAGTTAGTGAAGACTCGGTGTGTGATGTATAGTCTGTACTGGGTAACCCATAGCAGGAGAAAGGAGAACATATTGGAGATAGTGCGATCCTGACGTTTTGACCGAGACACAGACCGTGAGATGATGCTGAGAATAGAGAATGACCTTCATAGGAAACTGCCTCAGGCAGAAGGGTACGGATGCCGGGACTCTAGCAGTAAGGTCCAAAGCCTCAAAGGTAACAAGAAGAGATAGACTGGTACATGAGCGTAGTCAGCTTTCCTGGGCAGAGTCTCCCCAAGCATCCGAGAGCACCAGGCTCTACTCTGACACTCGCTTATCCCCGCCTCTATAAGGAGACATGGATATGGACGTTTCTGGGAGCACAAGACCCTACTCACAGGATCAGTAAGATAGGAAACAACACAGCTGGAACTAAGAATGTGTCTGATTATGCACTGCAAACTTGAAACGTACGGCTGGGAATAATTGGGGTTCATGGGGAGGTTATTGTTATTGGTAATCACCAGATTTATGAGCTTTGAGGACGCCACCAAATCTTAAGTTATTACTGAATGTTGTATGTTGTTAAATGAAAGGCTGCTGTGGCCATTTTCTCTAATTTGGTGTCAATGTCTTTTCTTTAATCGATAGGGGATCATAGTAGGAGTTGGGTTCATAAGGGGAATATGGATTGAGAGCTCACCGGAGCATTGACTATACCAAAGTCAAGGTGGCAACCATCAGGAGTTGGTGGAAATAAATAGAACCTCATCAAAAACCTTTAAACAATGGAATAATGGGCAGCCTTAATAAAGTTTTCTATATGGATTTTATACATACATAGACTTGACATTTATGGTTCAGAATATTTTTCTATAATTTATTCCCTGATACGGTTTTCTTGGAAATCGATGGGATAATTCCAGAAATATAGATTGGAAAGTTTTTTTTACATAGACAGTCATGTGCCTTGGTCATGGTGCCAGGTTGTCATTTGCTCAAGGAAAAAAATAGCTGTTCCATTTTTATTCTGATAGCACCCACAGAATAAAGAGTACAATTTCCAAGGCTGGCATGGCTCGTTCTTTACAAACAGAGCAGAATAGTTTCATTTATACCAAGTGACCAAGTGCCAAGAAGAGAGCAGCTCTGCTAGTGGATCGCAGAGGGACATGAGGATGTTTTCCACCTTTGAAAATCCTTTCCCAGTTTATTGTCAGTAGGTGGATATACTGGGTTAGAAACATATGTCTGTTTACAACATGATGCAACTCAATGCACTCCATATTCTTATTTACTTTAAATAATTAAAAAAAAAAGTTCTGTAAAGCAGCACACCTCAAATGTCCACCCTGGAGTGGTCAGGTCTATCTATCCAGTGACTACGTTTTTCAGGTTACTTTCCTCGCTGCTAGGTATTCTAGGATGTACCATTGTCTCCTTGAGAATCCAGTGATGCGTCATGATGACGATGGTCTATTTTAAGATGTGACATCTTTTTTTTAGTTTGAAGTATTTAGAAAAGAAATGAGCGAATGATGCAAATGGAATTTGTCAATTTTTTAGGAATTTGAATATTCAACGCTCTTCTAGATAGATCAGCTGAGGAAGAGATTCTCATAGACATGGCATACTGGGCCTTAATCCTCGCAGCTGTAACAACAGCCTCAAACCCAGAGATAGAATTTGCCATATATATTGTTTTAGTATTAAAGAAGAAATCATGAGGCAAGCACAGTCTAAAGGAGCTTTAGATTTTGACAGTGCCAAGTTACACTTCCTGGCAGACCTGTCCAGAACCTGTTTTTTAAAATACAAAACCATAGATTCCTAAGATTTTTCTTCAATGTTTTTAAGAATCCTGTTCAAAACTGTTAAAATCCTATGTAGCACCCCTAACTGTATCAGGTTTCTATAGGGAACGGCATCCTGTACCCCAGGGTGCAGGGCCTACCCTCCCATGGTTCCAGGTTCCCATCAACAGTGTCACTGACATCCGCACTAGAAATCCCAACCACACCTCACACCAGGGCTGGACAGACACACCAGTGGGTTGGTCAAGTTGGAGCACGGCCGCCCACCTAGGGGTCAGGCAGACTGGTGGGAGGGAGGAAGTGGAGAGCAGAACAGAGTTAGCCCCCAAAGAGTGAGGAGCAGGGGAGTTGGAGCTCCTGATGAAACCGGCAGTGCGGTGAAACACGCGTCGAGGTGGGAGTGGCACAGTTTGCAGTGCTGCATAGGATCTGTTGGATCTACTAATGGCTACAGGTATTTAGATGGTTACATCCATGGAACACCAATGCTTATGGTGCAGATGTAACATATAGGGGATGTGTACCGCCCTGAGAGGGGCTCGGCCGCTCCGCTGCTCGGGCCGAGCCGCTCAAGGTCCTGGCTCAGGTTGTCGGTGGCACAAGCGCCTCCTGACCGGGGGCCACGTCGCTCTGTTAAGGGGAGGCAGTGGGGTGGTGGTGTGGGACGAGGTTCGCAGCCGGGGGCCACGTTGTCGTCGTACGGGTCATGAAGCCACCCACGGGTCGTGGTGAAGGGATGCACCACTGCTGCGGCTGGAGTGGAGGGGGCTCCCGGGATCGGTGTTGAAGGCGCAGCCTGGATATTAGCCCCTCCGTGGGTAGGGGCGGTGTGTCCCGGGGCCTAGGGGGGACTGGCGACGGTGTTGTTGTCGGGGTGCAGGGTGCCATGCTGCGGTGCAGTGTCGTGCCCAGATGGCACTGGTGTACTCACGATTAATTCACACTCAGAGTCACTGGTAAACCAAAGTTCGGGTCTGGTTGGGTCCCGCAGCTGGCTGCTTGTGTCCCTTGTGAGGCTGATGGTGGCCCCTTTCCCTTGCACCTCTTGTTTGACTGTTGGCTCCCCTGCCTGGACAGTGGTAGCCCGCTCCCCGGCGTTTAGCTGCCGGAGGAGTCCTCGGTTGCCCACAGGCGCTGGCCCGTCGGATGTTTGGCCCTTGGCGGTGGCTCTCACCCGGTATCGGTGGGCTTTTGCCTTCTTTCGGGACTTTGGGTGAGGATGAACCCGTGAGGTCCAGACTGCAATCAGTTAATTTGCCTATACTCAGTGGCTTCTAAGCTAGGACGGGGTCTGAGTACACGGTTTCTGGTGCTCCGGTAAACGGTTGACTCCCCGGTTCAGGGCCGGCGGGCTCCAACCCTGACCCGGTCCCTACGGTTCCGCCGGTTGCTGTACCGGTACTCCTGCAGGCGGCCACCACCGTCTGCCTGCCTGACGTTACGGGGATCCCAGGCTCCAACCCCGGTCCCTGACAGCTCTGCTCCTCCACACCTCCTGTCACTGTCACTGTACAACTTAATCTGTTTGTATTTCCTGCCTCAGGACAGTAGTCTCCTCGGTGGGCATGCCTTTCCGCCTGACTCCACCCACCCGGTGTGCCCTACTTGCCCTGAGGGAGGCATCAGGTCTCTCTTTCGGGTGACTGATGTGTCCTCACAAGGGATGGGGGTGTGTGTGGAATGTGGTAGGTGTTGTTACCTGTGACCCCTGGGGTCCAGGGTGTCACAGCAGCATATCCTAAATATAGAGTACCCTGGAAATTTTTTATGTACATTTTCATGGAATCACATGTAGATGTTAGATATGAATTACTCAATGACTTGTTATGAAACATTTGATATATCTGTTTGCTACATGTGATATGTGACCATCATTAGCCAGCCTCACTACATCTCTAACTTATTGTAGCATTTGCAGTATATGTGCCACTCTCTGTGGTGCGGCTCTATATCCCTCCCAATATCCAAATATATGTTATCCTATGTATAATGATGTCGTTGTGTGTGACACCTTTTTGCGATCAGTAGCGATCGCAAAAAGGTGTAAAATCGTTCGTCGTGTACACGTCGTTCATTTATAAAAAATTGTTCCTCGTTTGGAACGCAGGTTGTTTGTCATTCCTACGGCAGCACACATCGCTGTGTGTGACACCGCAGGAATGAGGAACAACATCGTACCTGTGGCCGCCGGCAATGAGGAAGGAAGGAGGTGGGCAGGATGTTCCGGCCGCTCATCTCCGCCCCTCCGCTTCTATTGGGCGGCCGCTTAGTGACGCCGAACAAACCTCCCCCTTAAAGGAGAGATTGTTCGGCGGCCACAGCGACGTCTGTGAACAGGTAATTGCATGTGACGCTGCCGTAGTGTGTAAAGCCTGCTTTAGCCATAGCTATAAGGAGAAAAAAAACATAAAACACTGAAGAAACATCTGTTTGGTTTTTTTACTCAATTGTCTTGCAATGTGAACACAACCTAAAGACAGTGTATAGCACTGCAGTGCAAAAATTAGTGTGTGAGGAACAGAGAATAGTAAATACACATTTTTCATGTCAATTTCATGTCCGTGTGAATTAAATTTCCTTACAAAATTAATTGAATCTGGCAAATTCAAATTTTAAGTGATTCGTTAATTTCTACTATTTATCTAGCAATTCCAGCTCCTCATTGTGTCATGTTTGGAAGACACAGAAGGATGAAACTCGTATAATTAAGAAACAGTTGAACAGAATTTTTAAGACCTAGACGAGAACAAATGGAGGGCATATATATTATATTTATTAGCTGGTGATTTTTCTCATTCCGAGTGGAAATGTTATTTAATGCTCAGACATGAATTGCAAACCCTGTACTCTCAGGGAACCAAGGCAGATTTTACATGCGTTTGGTATAAATTTGTAACCATGCTGAATAATTCAACACAAGATACACCGTATATCCATTTTACATCACCCTGTCCTGTAAAAAGAATCACATAGGAATGAATTTTAGATGTATTCATGTTTTATCACCAACATCACTCCACCAAGTCAGATGAAAGAGGAAGATTTGCAATGAAAAGTTTAATATTCTTGTTCAGCTCATGAAGCCCATTGAGAAAGGACAGCTAGACAGGGGTAATAGATAAACAGATGTACACTGATAATATGGGACAGTACTTGTGTTTTCATCCCTGTAACATAACCCCTCCGCTGATAGTACATCACCTTTATAGATAGTAAGATGAAAAATAATGGACTGCTCACTATATTCTGCGGTTGATTTCTGAGCTCTCAGTACAGTCCAAATACTGAGCAAAGCATGGAAGTGTCTATATAAATGATAGCTCAATGATGCTATATAGACTGAATTGCTAGCAAAGATGTAAGATAAAATTAATCTTGATTAAAGAGAAATTTTACATACTGATGTAGTCAGAATAGAACATTTGTAAAACATATATTACAAATTTCCGTAGAATCTATCAGCAGATTTTTGCTACGTCATCTGAGAGCAGCAAGATGTAGAAAAAGAGATCCTGGATAGTAATGGCTGAACCCGCAAATATGTGGGATCCGCGGGTCCTACCGGATTTTTAAAAAAAGAAAAAACCTAGAATTAATCCCAGATATTTGCCCAGATAATTCTATAGGGATCCAATCATGTGCTTTAAAATGGTGGTAGAAAGGGCTAGGGGGATTAGAGCAGGTGCGTTATACTTCCCAGTCTCCACGCAGCCAGGAGATGCAGATTTGGTGCAGGAATTTGGTGTATAAATTTCAGCACCACATCTGCATCTCTTAGCAAAAAAATACACAAAAACAGTTTTTACGCCATTTCGGTGCGGTTTTCTGCCAGGAGATGCAAATTTGGTGCAGAAATCTGGTGCAGACTTTTCATCAGCAAATGTGCATCTCCTGGCAGAAAACTGCACCAAAAAGGCTTCAAAACTGTTTTTCTCCACTTTTTTGCCAGGATGCAGATTTGGTGCTTAAATTTATACTTCAAATTCCTGCACCAAATCTGCATCTCCTGGCATAAAATTACATCAATACCGAATGTGTTAAAATGTGGTTTTGATATGATTTTTTTTGTCAGCAGATGCAGACTGACAGGATTATAGTGTATAAATTTCAGCACCAAATCTACATCTCTTGGCAAAAAAACACAGTTTTCTGCCAAGAGAAGGCCTGGGAACTCAGTAACCTCACCTGAGTTTAATGAGGTCATCTGAGGTCAGATTAGCTGCGGTCACAGGTGGCGTATTGTGGGTACCTCCAGCTATGAGCGCAAATAAACTGAGTGACGTCACTGCTCATTGCTGCGGCTCAGTCAGTCTCTGCCTGAAGCCCAAAGCGTGTGAACATGTTCTGTGCACGCCGTTTTTTTTTTAATTATTTATTTAAATAATTAAAAAAAGCCATATGTGGTCCCTCTTATTTTGATACACAGCCAAGATAAGCACACGGCTGGGACTGAAGCCTGTATCCATATGCTTTATCTGAGGTGGGTCTCATAATATGTGGGCACCCTACGCCAATTTTATTTATTTATTTATTTATTTTTACACCACGATAGAGATTCATACTCTCACATTCTCTGATTCCAAGCAGTCAGACCTGCTATCACACAGGGTGGGGGAGTCATCTGACTGCAACGAATCACAGATGCGGGGACAGTCTGTGGGCGGGGAAGCAGTGCAAATGCATGAGGGATAATGAGTGGCCCCAGAAGTAGAGTTACAGCTGCACGGCAGACTGGTAAGTATAATGCTTTCTTCCTATTTTTTTCTTTTATTCTTTTTAATCATCTGGATGGCTGGATCCTGATAGTTACCGGGAGTTCCCTAAGAACTCTAGGCCCGGGATCGGTGCACAGATACTTGTTACCCATGCAGATTGGACTTTTACTTTGCTAATTCTGAATCCAACAATGTATCATTTAGATTACTGGGGGCATCCATTCTGACACAATCAGAATTTTTAGATTTAACCTTCTAGCACAGCTGAGAGAGTTGTCCTGCTCACACCAGGCTCTCAATATATATTATACAGTTAGGTCCAGAAATATTTGGACAGTGACAAAATTTTCGCGAGTTGGGCTCGGCATGCCACCACATTGGATTTGAAATGAAACCTCTACAACAAAATTCAAGTGCAGATTGTAACGTTTAATTTGAAGGTTTGAACAAAAATATCTGATAGAAATTGTAGGAATTGTACACATTTCTTTACAAACACTACACATTTTAGGAGGTCAAAAGTAATTGGACAAATAAACCAAACCCAAACAAAATATTTTTATTTTCAATATTTTGTTGCGAATCCTTTGGAGGCAATCACTGCCTTAAGTCTGGAACCCATGGACATCACCAAACGCTGGGTTTCCTCCTTCTTAATGCTTTGCCAGGCCTTTACAGCCGCAGCCTTCAGGTCTTGCTTGTTTGTGGGTCTTTCCGTCTTAAGTCTAGATTTGAGCAAGTGAAATGCATGCTCAATTGGGTTAAGATCTGGTGATTGACTTGGCCATTGCAGAATGTTCCACTTTTTTGCACTCATGAACTCCTGGGTAGCTTTGGCTGTATGCTTGGGGTCATTGTCCATCTGTACTATGAAGCGCCGTCCGATCCACTTTGCGGCATTTGGCTGAATCTGGGCTGAAAGTATATCCCGGTACACTTCAGAATTCATCCGGCTACTCTTGTCTGCTGTTATGTCATCAATAAACACAAGTGACCCAGTACCATTGAAAGCCATCCATGCCCATGCCATCACGTTGCCTCCACCATGTTTTACAGAGGATGTGGTGTGCCTTGGATCATGTGCCGTTCCCTTTCTTCTCCAAACTTTTTTCTTCCCATCATTCTAGTACAGGTTGATCTTTGTCTCATCTGTCCATAGAATACTTTTCCAGAACTGAGCTGGCTTCATGAGGTGTTTTTCAGCAAATTTAACTCTGGCCTGTCTATTTTTGGAATTGATGAATGGTTTGCATCTAGATGTGAACCCTTTGTATTTACTTTCATGGAGTCTTCTCTTTACTGTTGACTTAGAGACAGATACACCTACTTCACTGAGAGTGTTCTGGAATTCAGTTGATGTTGTGAACGGGTTCTTCTTCACCAAAGAAAGTATGCGGCGATCATCCACCACTGTTGTCATCCGTGGACGCCCAGGCCTTTTTGAGTTCCCAAGCTCACCAGTCAATTCCTTTTTTCTTAGAATGTACCCGACTGTTGATTTTGCTACTCCAAGCATGTCTGCTATCTCTCTGATGGATTTTTTCTTTTTTTTCAGCCTCAGGATGTTCTGCTTCACCTCAATTGAGAGTTCCTTAGACCGCATGTTGTCTGGTCACAGCAACAGCTTCCAAATGCAAAACCACACACCTGTAATCAACCCGAGACCTTTTAACTACTTCATTGATTACAGGTTAACGAGGGAGATGCCTTCAGAGTTAATTGCAGCCCTTAGAGTCCCTTGGCCAATTACTTTTGGTCCCTTGAAAAAGAGGAGGCTATGCATTACAGAGCTATGATTCCTAAACCCTTTCTCCGATTTGGATGTGAAAACTCTCATATTGCAGCTGGGAGTGTGCACTTTCAGCCCATATTATATATATAATTGTATTTCTGAACATGTTTTTGTAAACAGCTAAAATAACAAAACTTGTGTCACTGTCCAAATATTTCTGGACCTAACTGTACATTGACAGTGAGGTGTCAATGAGAGGAGGGGGCGTTCCAGACTACTGCGACGACATTGTAGCATTGTAGTGCTACCAATGATAAGTCCTGCTGTTTAAACAAGCATAGCATATAAACAACAGATCAGACCTTGACAAGACAAGCATCCCTGAATTCTCTGGGGTAACCCTTGAAGCATGCTGGCTTCAGCTTACATAGCAAAAATATGCTGACAGATTCCCTTTAAGGAGCAGTAGCTGAACTAATGATGTCCATACATATCAATATTTTTATAATCTACTCTTAATAGATACATACAGTGCTTTGTGTATGGAGTAACTCTTTGTGTCAGAATACAGTGCTAAACTAGAGAACGATTGTCACCTAAAAGCAATGCTTGTATGGGAGGATACCCACTGCAATACAACAACTGATAAAGAAAGCCACAAAGGAATGTCTCATGATTGCAGGTCAGGAGCGCACCGCTGCTTTGCCTCTTGACTTCCTCCTTATTGGGGTGAGGGGAGGTGTGCTCCGGAGTGATTAACAGTTCGAACCAGTGGCATGGTTGCACCTCTGGCCCAACTGTGTGCTCTTTCATCATGAAAGTAAATTTTGAATATGAAGGACTGGAGAAAACGGGTTTATTGCCGCGCTAAAAACCACGAGCATGTATAAGTCAAATTATTCTCTTTATTTAGATCATTCCTACGCGTTTCCGAGGCTCATCTGCCTCCTTCCTCAGGGAAAAAAAAGCGTTTTCTCCAGTCCTTCATATTCAAAATCTGCTCTATAACGGGGCCGCTGCAGAACCACCCAAGCGCTCATCCATGCTAACAAAGGGGTTGTGACTGGCACAACCCGGCCAGGTGAGTGCACTGTTTTTATCCTCTTTCACTCTGTAAACCGGGTAAAACCCTATTGCGCCTTTCTTGTCTCCCCCATTACAGCATCATGAAAGTAAAGGTAGATTTACTTCTGCAACATCAGAGCAGCTCAGTGACACTGAAGCTGGTCGGATACAGCAATGCAACAATTTCAACTGAAAAGAGCACAGAAGCACTGTGTTTCTTGCCTAAAAGACCTACTAGACTGCACAGGTGGCTGAAAACCTTAGGCAACTAACAGTAAACAAAACATCTAAAAATGACTCAATTCTCGAGAACAGACAGAAATTTATTAACAAATGAATTGCAAAGTTGCTTGTTTTTCTATATACTTTGCAATTATAAAGAGCTTCTGAATAAATGTAAAGAGTAGAATGTCCACCTAATCCACAGATAGAATTAGATATCCAACCACCTGTAGGCTGGGTAAATCATAGAAATCCAATGGTAAAAAACAATGTTGAAAGTTTGGTGATTTAAAGTTTATTTTCTTCCTTTATTAAAACATATTAAAATGACATCATGGGGAGTAGAATAGTTCGTTCACGCATTTTGGCGATCAGAATTAATCGTCTAACGATTAAGGCTGAATACCAAAACACGTCAACGAACTACCCTACTACCCTTGATGTCATTTTAGTGTGATATAATAAAGGAAGAAGAGAAACTTTTAATAATTTTTATATGATTTAATAAGGTGTTAACCCCTTCACGACCATGGACGGATATATCCGTCATGGAGCGTGTCCCGTTAAGCCCCGCCCCCTGGTGCGGGCAGGCGGCGGCCGTCGGCACACATATCAGCTGTTTTCAACAGCTGACATGTGTGCCTGCCATTAACCCCTTAAATCTTGCTGCCAAAGTCTAGCAGCAAGATCTATATGCGCGCGGCCATGTTTTTTACTTACCGCCGCCCCCACTGGAAGTCACGTGCATGATCACATGACTATCGGTGGTTGCCATCGTAGCACAGGGTCATCTGATGATGCCTACAGCTATGAAGTTTCACTTTCGTTTTCCCTCGGCCTAGAGCAGAGAGAAACAGAAAGTGACTGAATCTGCTGTTTACAGCTGTATAGCTGTGATCAGCAGATAGATAAGAGCGATCGGATTGCTGATCACTATAGCCCCCTAGGGGGACTAGTAAAATTTAAAAAAAAAAGTAAAAAAAAAAAAAAAAATCTAAAAGTTCAAATCCCCGCCTTTCCCCCCATTGAAAATTAAAGGGTTAAAAAATGAATAATCTATCAAAATATAAAATCAATTAATCTGATTGATAAACGGTGTAGTGGCAAAGAAATTCCAAACGCCAAAATTACGTTTTTTGGTCGCCGCAAGTTTTACGCAAAATGCAATAACAGGCGATCAAAACGTAGCATCTGCGCAAAAATTGTACCATTAGAAACGTCAGCTCGAGACGCAAAAAATAAGCCGTCACTGAGCCATAGATCTCAAAAAATAAGAACGCTATGTGTTTCGGAAAATGGCGCAAAACATGCGCCACTTTTATTGGACAAACTTGTGAATTTTTTTTAACCCCTTAGATACAAGTAAACCTACACATGTTTAGTGTCTACAAACTTGCACCGACCTCAGGCATCATACCCACACATCAGTTTTACCATATATTGAACACAGTGAATAAAACATCCCAAAAACTATTGTGCCATCACACTTTTTTTGCAATTTTTCCGCATTTGGAATTTTTTTGCTGTTTTCCAGTACGCCATATGGTAAAACTTATGGTTTCATTTAAAAGTACAACTTGTCCCGCAAAAAACAAGCCCTCATATGGCAAGATTGACGGAAAAATAAAAAAGTTACGGCTCTCGGAAGAAGGGGAGCAAAAAACAAAAACGCAAAAACGGAAACTGCCCGGGGGCTAAAGGGGTTAATCTGGTGCATGGGGCTAAACAATTGCTCAAAGCATCATTCAAGATATCAAAGAGACGTTTATGACATTAAAGGGGTGGTTCACTAGTATATTTAGCATTAATGGCCACATCTATATAATGTTGAAAAACAAGACTTTTCTCAAATACCTTGTGCTGGCATTAGTGCTTGTGAGTGGCGCTATTGCAATCAGCTCATCCCCATCGTGTGACCCCCGGGCTCCGTGACCTCTGAGATCTGGTGATGTCACATCAACTTCCAATTGATGTGACATCACCGATGTGGGACCCAGTCTCCGTGAGTGACTGGGCAGCGTTTCCCAACTCATCACAGCCCAGCATCACAGCCCAGCATCTCCCTGCTCCCTCCTTCCCTGCAGAGCGCCACAAACAGGAACGATGCTGGAATGTTATGAGCGCTGAAACGCTGCCAACAGCCCAGTCACTCACGGAGACTGGGTCCCGCCTCGGTATTATCAGGCCAACTGGAATCTGCTGTGACATCAACGGATATCAGAGGTCAAGCGATAGGGATGAGCAGACCATAATAGCGCCACTCACAGGCACTATTGGCAACACAAGGTATTTGAGAGAAGCCTTGTTTCCCAACATTATATTGATGTGGCCAGTAATGCTAAGTAGTGAACCACCCCTATAATCAAATTTTCAAATTGATCAATATAGAACACCACATGTAGTCAAAGAGATGAAAATAGCAATTACTGCATAATAAATATCTCCCATCACAAGCAACAATGCAATAAATAGGAGCAGTGAATTATAAATTACAATATCAAAACAGTAATTTTATATTTTCGTACAATAAAAATAATTTTAATGTATACATTTGAGTTGTTTGAATATTATTCTCTCTTGAACATATGAAAATAAGTGAGATGAGAAAAATTAAACTTTTAATTTAATTGCATAATAATTTTGCCTACTACCGTAATAGTTGCCCAATACTTCTGCACACATAGATACTGTCCTAAGAAAGATAAAACCATAACGGCATACCTGGGAAATGTTTCCTTTACATGTTTCCTTTACATGTCTCTCTGTTTCTGATTTATTGTATAACTTGTTTAAAATCTTTTTTCAAAAATAAAAAGTTGATTAAAAAAAAGAAAGATAAAACCTCATTTTTATTTTCTTAAATATTTAGGTTTTTAACCTTTTGGATTGACTGATAGCTCTTTAGTTATTCAATAGTAAAATTAATCATCAAAAATACAAATTGCCTAATAATTGTGCTGCTGCACTTGTGTGTAATCCATTTCTTTCCTACAATTATGATCATCAATACGGCGTCCACAGGGGCCGACGTCCGAACAAGTATCTGCATTTTTTTTAGCCAGTGATACATTCCCTGGCTCCAGCATTGCTGCATACACTGGCAGATTTGTAGATCTAAAGTTTGATATTTTTTCTGCAGACCCAAACAAAGTTACTATGATTCTTGCCTAAACTACATTCTGTACAAAAGCACTTCTATAGAGAATACTTTGATTCACCTCCGAAGACGGCTTGATATAAGCTGCCAAGTTTATCCTTGAGGTGAGTAAGACCTAACTAATTGCATCTGTGCCCATAGATTGTAGACACAGTCCCAAAAGATGAATTAGAACGGTAAGACTTGCCAAGACTCTTAGAAAGTGGACCAACGTGTGTGCTGCCGTGAATCATAGTTGCTTCTGCTTTTCGCTGTTTGTGGTCTGTAATCCATCCTGCCCGGATAAAGCTACAATTCCCAACTTTTTAGAAAACACTCCAGGCAACTATATATAACCTATTGCAATGTAAACCTACAGCAATTGTCTATGGATTTTGTAGTTGTACATTGGAATATGGTTTTATTAGTAGGATAAAATAGGATATCAGGATAGTGGATAACGTGTTAATCACTGGGGATTCAGCCTCTGGGATCCTCAGTGATCCTGGGAAAGGGACCCCAGGAACCAGACTCTGCAAAGCCCCATCTTGAGTAGAACAGAGGTGCTCAGTCTCTACTCCATTCATTGTCTGTGGAACTCCCAGTGAATGCTGAGTACTGTACTGCGCTATTTCTGGCAGATCCGTTCATAATGGGGAGGTCAGCATGTGCACTTCAATTCCATTAAAAATAGGGCTCTCCAGAACTCTGTTCTTGGGATCATTGGGCATCTCAGCAGTTGGACCCCCAGTGATCCTGTGCCTAGAATTATTACTGAATAATTGCTGTTTAATAGCTGCATTGTCCATTATAAAATAAGTCACTGATTTCTCTCCGTCCAGAATGCTCCAAAACCTCCAATAACAAAGCTGTCACATGACCATTGCAACCAATCAGTGGGTACTGATCAGCTACAACCTTTCATATTCTATCAGAACTAGTCTCTTTCATGACCACCAAGGCACACAGTGCTGGGACTGGAGGAATGAAGGAGGTAACAATGCAATTTTTTACTTTATGATGGGCAACAGAGGTATTAAAAAAGGGCTGTCTGGTAGTTGCCAACCCCTTTAAGCAAGTAATCTGAAACAATATAAGAAATGCTTAGAATTCAGATTATGGTGGAACCAATGAACCATTTTTTTCCTTCCTGTTAACTAGGAGAGTCATGGTAAGTAAAGAACTCAATAGTCTTGCCAAGAAATAAATATTCTATATACCATGGCCCATAAAGCCTTTTGTATACTTGAGCATCAGCAGCTAGAAGATAGAGTCCAGTCCAGTATAAAAAATTCACAATAGAAGTCAATGATGTCACTGAACCGGAAATTTCTACAGCCAGACAAGCCTATGATGACTTCAGTTAAAAGTGACTTCTCAACTGCTATAAGCTGTCTCAGTACAGCGGTCAGCCTCACATTCTGAAAAGTGATGCTATACTAAATATACAGTAGCTTAGAAATATTGACTGGTTGGCCAAGTGTGTTTGAGCATGTTGAAATCAGTTTGACTTTCTCAAAGTAAAGTCATAGGGTCTTCCCATTGTGTTGGTGGAACCCCTGGTTGGGCCAAACACACAGAGATTGAAATGAAGGCCATTTCTGAATGTAGTTTTAGGTTGGTTTTCATTATGTGCCAAATAATAAACCTTGAGAATAACTACGGCGCCAAAATAAGATAATATTTATCATTACACTATTTTTTGTTGCTTAATGCGGGCGTCACATGAGACAAGCTATCGCGCGATGCATCGTCGGGGTCACGGTTTTCGTGACGCACATCCGGCATCGCTTGCGACGTCGTTTCGTGTGACACCCCCGAGTGACGCAGAATCGCTCACAAATCGTGAGTCGTGTACTCGTCGCTTATTTTTAAAAAAATGTTTATTTTTAATTGCTCCGTGTGACACCCCGGGAACGATGAACACAGCTTACCTGCGTCCCGCGGCTCCCGCCGGCAATGCGGAAGGAAGGAGGTGGGCGGGATATTTACGTCCCGCTCATCTCCGCCCCTCCACTTCTATTGGCCGGCCGCTGTGTGACGTCGCTGTGACGCCGAACGTCTCTCCCCCTTCAGGAAGTGGATGTTCGCCGCCCACAGCGAGGTCGCTCAGCAGGTAAGTACGTGTGACGGGGGTTTAACGACTTTGTGCGCCACGGGCAACTAATTGCCCGTGACGCACAAACGACGGGGGCGGGTACGATAGATCGTACCGTGTGAAGCCCGCATTAGGCTCTGTTCACATCTGTGTTCTGAGGTCAGTTTTTTTGTTCTCTTTTAGAAATGGAGAAAGGACAATCATTTTAAAATCAAGGCCATAATAAAACAGATACAAACTAAAGAAGGGCCTATTCATTATACTTGGGTCTGTCTTGATGAAGTTTTGCTTCTGTTTTTGAATGGAACAAGAAACATGAAGAACTTTTTATTTAGTTAAAAAAAACTGATGCAAAGCAGAAACCAGACTAATCCTGTAATAGTTTATAGGGTCCTTCTGCTTCACTCTTTATTCATTTTGTAAAAGACCGTTTTACACATGAAGTCCATTGGAATTTGTTTTTGTGAGTTATAGACTAGCAAACAATTTAGTTGTCTTTAAAGAAAAAATGCTCTTTCTATAGCTACCGTATCTTCAACTAAAAAATTAAGTCTTGAGCCGTCCAGTCACATATAAAAGTTTTTGGGTAAGTTTCCTGACATCTATATAGCTGCATGCTAGGATAGCAAATTTTGTTGTGCACCATATTTGTTCAAAAATTTGTGACCTTTTGAAAAGTTTCAATAGACTTAAAGGGGCAAGCAAGGGTGGAGTGACCAGAAGTGTTTGGGCAATAAAAAATGAAGTGATACAACTCTGCTAATAGCAGGTACAAATGTAATTTTTAGCCTTAAGCACAGTGTTTAGCACCAATCTTAATAAATCTACCCCCCGTGTGTCCATTTCTGTATTTACATGAATTGATAACCCATGAAGGAAATCTAGTAACATAAACTCCAAGATTTTGCATATCAATATTAATGTATCTGGGGCACGTGCACACGTTGAGTATTTGGTACGTTTTTAACCTCAGTATTTGTAAGGAAAAACCAGGAGTGGGTATAAAAATACAGAAGTGGAGCACGTTACTGATGAGCAAGCACTACCATGCTCGGGAGCTCGGTATTCGTTAAGAGCAGATGGATACTTGGATGGGTGCGACTCGAGTACCCAAGTAGAATAGACATCAATAGGGAACTTGAGCATTTTTCCGAGAAATCCGTTTGACTTCCATTATACTCGGGTACTCGAGGTGCATCCAAGCATCCAACTGCTCTTAACGAGTACCGAGCACTCGAGCATGATAGTGCTCACTCATCACTAGTATATTGTCACGCTATCCGGGTCCCGGCACTGCCTGTCACTCACCACTCCGGTCTCCGTTCCTCCTGCCCGCGGCGTCCCCGCTCACTCCTCCACATGTCCATCCTCCTTGCCCCCTGTCCGCCGCTCCCGACGCCATGCTGCGATCCAGGACTCGCTGCCTGGCTCCTCTGCATCCCCCTTCACCTTCCTCCCAGCTTCCTGTACTGGTCTCTGGCACTTGGGCTTCGCACATACGCATTAGGGCACGGGCGCGCTCACTCACCTCTTCTTAAGGGGCCAGCGTCCCGGAAACAGGATATGGCGGTTACAGGTACAGGGTATTTAAGACTTCCCTTTCCGGGTGGGCGGCGCCTGTTCAACGTGTTTTCATAGCTAGGTGTTCAGGTCTCTCTGCGCCTTGTCTCCCGTATAACACTGTCTCAACCGCAGAGCCCGTCTGCTGTCCTGACCTAGTCCAGATTGCTGATTCCCCAGGAAGTGTCCCGGTGACTGTCTGCTGTGGATCTCACCACCCTCCGTCAGCCTGATCCCGTCACCGGTCCCCAATTCCACCTGGTAACCTCAGCCTGCAAATCTCGCTGGGTCCGGATCCCGTCTGCTGTTCCTTCTCGGCACCTGAACCCGGTTCCAGACATCCGCCCTGTCTACGGTTCCCTGTGGACTAATAGACTTTCCATGTGCAGACCTTTGAAGGACTCAGACCCCGTAACCCTAGTGTTCCGGCTACCGTGCATTTAGGCCCTCTGGTGAGGTGATCGGACAGTCCCTGTATAGGGGTTAGCTCCGGGTCGCCTTACTGGGGGAGTCCGGTGCAAGGTCCCGTGAATCCACCTCCAGGACGTTACATATATGTGGTTCTATTGTACCTTTCCTCTGATTGTTCCACTCCTGGTTTGACTTACAAATACTGAAGTAAAAATCTTACCAAATACTCGATGTGTGCACATGGCTTTAGGCTCTAATATCAAATTATCAAAAAGGTCCAAAATGCTTTGGTAAATCGACTCAGTGCTAATCAAATACATCCATCAAAGACAGCACTCTCCAGTAAGTTTCCAAAAAAAAATAAAATCTTTTGATTTCTCTATATATGTAAAATACAACGACGTTTTAACCTTTACAGTCTTTTTCAAGCTCCCGTGCTACCATAATATTAAGATTTTTGAGAAGTAGAAGTATGTGTATATATTTATAGCAAGTTTTCTAATGGTAAATGGTAACCATCAGAAATACTGTATAACACTGATAAACTGATTATCCCTCGCATTTTAACATGAAGAGCTTTACAGCAGTTGCTACCAGTGTAGAATAGATGGTGACATCCGTACCAATGACAGGGAGAAGGCAGGCAATTTGGGATTGTTGTAGCACAGACAGAAATAGCAAGGAAAGAAATAGAGATTCATCCATGGCGGTTTCTCCAGAGATAATTTTAATTATGAGGAGCTTGCGTTCTCTGCAGATTCTATAGCAAAGTTATTAAAAAAAAGTCCTTGTCACACTGAATCAATGTCACAGAAATTTGGTGATTACATCAAGGAGATGATATAGTTCAGTCATTTTATGGATAATGCGACTGCTCAATATTATAGTGAAAGAAAATGGTAGATATGGTTTAGTGAGCTCATCTCAGAATTTCATGGCTTTTTGGCACTTTGTCACCATGCTTAGTCATAGTACCTTAATGAGGATATAACTAGAATTCATAGGGTAGCATATTAGGAAGCCAGGAAATGGGCCTAAACCTTGCAAAATGAAACTGTAGTAATGGAAAATTACTGCATAACTGCGGTATTATTACTTGAGCAACAATAAGAAATGTACAGAATTTAGTATTTATCCAGTTTTTTAAGAACCGTACACTTGTGTAAACTTTTGATTTTATTTGCCTAAAGGCCTCCATGCAGACTAGAGCAATGTCTTCCTAGTAGTGATGGGCGAACCCCCCGATGTTTGTGTTCAGGAGCCTCACCCAAACGTTTTGTAAAGTTCGGGTTTGGGTTCTAAGATAACGTGAACTTGCAACCGAACACCGAACTTGTACTTTACAGTTATGTGATGGGGTGGGGGGGGGGCTGTAAAATAAAGAATATACGGTAGTTAATAATAAACATTGGTATTATATTTACCGCTCCCGGGACGTGTCCTGCAGACTCTGTCGTCCGGCCGCTTCTGCTTCCGCGTCCAATCATTGCTATGCCATTGGGTAACCACCACAGACTTACAGGACCTTCCATGACGTCATAGCCATGTGACCAGTTTGGTGTGAATGTTCTACAGACATTGGCTTACAGACTGGTCAAATGGCTATGACGTCATGGAAGGTCCTGTAACCCATGAGGTAACAACATTCACACCAGACTAGTCACATGGCTATGACGTCATGGAAGGTCCTGTAAGTCAGATGTAGCAGTGCTGAAGATGCTCGCCCGCCTTTGGACTATGTCGGAAGGTTTTGTTTTTTTTGAGTAATAAAGATGGAGTCCTAAATGTCTTCTGTTTTATTTCAAATAAAATATTTTTTCTCTGTGTTGTTTTATTTTACTGTTAAAATTGCAGACAATCACAGACGCTGTCACAGAGTGGACGTCTGTGATTGGATGCTGGAGTAACCTGAAACCAGCCCATAGATTCTAGCATCTAGAATGTATGGGCAGATTCCAGGTTACTCCAACAGCCAATCACAGATGCCCATTCTGCGTGACAGTGTCTGTGATTGGCTGTTGGGTCCCTCACACATAAAGTAGTGTAAAAATAAATAATTTAAAAAAATGATGTAGCGCTTCGCAGTATTTTTGATTCTCAGCGCAGATAAAGCGGACGGCTATGGGCTGCCACCCCCATCTACCTGGTTTACCTTGGCTGGCAATCAAAATATAAGAAGCCAATTATTTGTTTTTAATTATTAAAAAAATAATAAAAAAAAAATGCTTGAGCTGCCGCCACATTTTGATCACCAGTCAGGTAAAACCAGTCAGCTGGAGGCTGGGATTCTCAGCGTGGCAAGGCCCAAGCGTTCTGGGCCCCCACACTAAAAACCGCAGCCCACAGCCACCCCTGGAAATGGTGCATTGTTTCTTAACGCCATTTCCAGGCGCTTTACCCGACTTATCCAGAGGCCCTGATGGTGGTGGCACGCTAGGTAATAAAGGGGTTAATACCAGCTTTGTAGTCTCAGCTGGTACTAAGCCCAAAATTCATGGTGTTACGCAAAATTAGACATGGCCACCATGAATTTCTAGTAAACAGTAAAAAAACCACAACACAGAATTTTTTTTTTATTAGAAGTCTCAATCTTTATTCTAAAAAAAGATAGCGCAACGTCAGCTCTTCTTCATCACTCTGTAAAGACAAGCATCTCTACAGAGCGAGAAGCAGAGAGAGCTATGTCAGCTCTGCTTCATCACTCTGTACAGACAAGCGGCTCTACAGAGAGAGAAGCAGAGAGAGAAATGTTAGCTCTGCTTCATCACTCTGTACAGACAAGCATCTCTACAGAGCGAGAAGCAGAGAGAGAAATGTTAGCTCTGCTTCATCACTCTGTACAGACAAGCATCTCTACAGAGCGAGAAGCAGAGAGAGCTATGTCAGCTCTGCTTCATCACTCTGTACAGACAAGCGGCTCTACAGAGAGAGAAGCAGAGAGAGAAATGTTAGCTCTGCTTCATCACTCTGTACAGACAAGCATCTCTACAGAGCGAGAAGCAGGGAGAGCAATGTTAGCTCTGCTTCATCGCTCTGTAAAGACAAGCATCTCTACAGAACAAGAAGCAGAGAGAGCAATGTCAGCTCTGCTTCATCGCTCTGTAAAGACAAGCATCTATACACCGCAAGAAGTAGGGAGAGCAATGTCAGCTGTGCTTTATCTCTCTGTAAAGACAAGCATATCTACAGCGTGAGAAGCAGAGAGAGCAATGTCAAATCTGCTTCATCGCTCTGTAAAGACAAGCATCTCTGCAGAGCGAGAAGCAGAAAGAGCAATGTCAGCTATGCTTCATCGCTCTGTAAAGACAAGCGTTTCTACAGAGTGAGACGCAGGGAGAGCAATGTCAGCTCTGCTTCATCACTCTGTAAAGACAAGCATCTCTACAGAGCGAGAAGCAGAGAGAGCTATGTCAGCTCTGTTTCATCACTCTGTAAAGACAAGCATCACTACAGAATGAGAAGCAGCTCTGTAGAGACAAGTGCCTCTACAGAGCGAGAAGCAGGGAGAGCAATGTCAGCTCTGCTTCATCACTCTGTACAGACAAGTGTCTCTACAGAGCAAGAAGCAGGTAGAGCAATGTTAGCTCTGCTTCATTACTCTGAACAGACAAATGTCGCTACAGAGCGAGAAGCAGATAAAGCAATGTCAGCTCTGCTTCACCACTCTGTACAGACAAGTGTCTCTACAGAGCGAGAAGCAGGTAGAGCATTGTCAGCTCTACTTCATCGCTCTGTAAAGACAAGCATCTCTACAGAGAGAGAATCAGGCTAACACTGAGGGTATGATTCCACTTGCGTATGACTCATGCGAGTCTCGCACTGCATCACCCCGCACAGCCTGACAGTCTCCTGACAGGAGCGCCTCAACTGCATGGAAACACATGCAGCCAACCCACTCCTGTCGGGAGCGTGTGCGTCGTGCCAGGTGATGCGATGTAAGACTCAGTGACAGTGACACAGTGACAGTTCAAGTTCAATCGAGTCCATGGCAGCCATGGACTTTGGTGAACCCTGACGTCACAGTGAACATGGCTGAAAACAGCTGAAGACTGCCGAGTGACAAGCAGTGCAATTAATACCCCCGGCAGTTAACAGGACCTTCAATGACATCACAGCTTTGTGACCAGTCTGTAAGTCAATGTCTGTACAACATTCACACCAAACTGGTCATATGGCTATGATGTCATGGAAGGTCCTTTAGTCAGTGGTGGTTACCAGGGTGCACAGCAATGATCGGACGTGGAAACAAAAGTGGTCGGGAGACAGAGTCTGCAGGACGCATCACGGGACCTGTAAGTATAATCATAATGTTTTTTAATAATGTGGGTTTTTTTTTACAGCCCCTGGACTTGAACTGGACCCAAACTGTAACACGAGCTTCCCAGGAAAGCTCATGTTTGGGATCGTGTGCACAAACACTGTGTTCGGTACGGACCACGAACTTTACAGTTCAGGTTCGCCCATCACTACTTCCTAGTCTTCAAATTTGTATGTGTCCTGATAATAGTGTTATATTTATGGGGGCCCCCAACTCTTCCCCTATAAATCATTTCAGAGAAATGAAGTGTGACTGAGTGTGATAAATCTCCATATCTGATAATTTGGTGCTCAGACGAGATAAGCTAACACTAGAGGTGAATGACAGAGGCTTAATTCTCTATTTTTGTTCAAAATACATGAACACTTATCCGAACTGAGCATGTATGTATGTGGTGGTCGACTGGAATAGCTGTGCACATGGATTTCTCCAGAATATTGGAATCTATTGATGATATTATGTACTGTAAATGATGGTGTGACCACTCAGCCTCAATGAGGAAAACCTGGCCTCTTGTGTGGTGGTGAACGTTTCTTAATTATGCCAGTTAGTCAAGGGACATGAGCAATTGTTTCATGTGAGACTGTCTGGTGCCCCTTTTTCTATGCTAATTTATGGAATGCATGTGTGCCGCCCCTGCAGCAGTCGAACTGCTTGGATCTGGGGTTGCTATAGCTCGAGGGTCTTCGGATTCAGAGCTCGTGGCCACTTCAAATTGTAAAGGAGGTATTTACAGCGGATAAATGTTCCTGATGCCACCTGCGGGTTGCGGTAAAGGGGAGTATCGGCGCTGCCGATGGGAGTACCGGGGCAGATGGTATGGGGCAACCAGATGTCAGTCCCGCCGCAGGTAGGGAAGGCCCCGGATAGTGGGGATTTGGTGTACGGGTAGCTTGCTTGGCCTTGGGAAGCAGGGTGCAGGGGTTAGATTACTCACTGCGGTAGTCGGGGTGTTGGATCAGGTGGATTAAGCAGACACTCACACAGATGGTAAACTAAAGTCTCTAGGCACCGCAGTCTCTACGGGGGATGCCCGTCCAGGTCCTGCTCCCAACAGTGTCAAATTGTTTTACAGTTGTGGCCCCTTGGCTTGAAGCTTTCGGGGGCCCCGCTACTCGTGTGTATGGCAGCTGTGCTCTTGGTGGCTAGCACTTGGGATTTTAGTGGGTTGTGTGTTTTGGAGAACCCTATTCCCTGCGTTGTGCTGATGCCTCCAATCTCTGAGCTCTTGGGGAACATTCATAAAGAGACTATCCTCCACAGGTAAATTATCAGGTTGCTTGAAGCTACTCCCCGATCTAGGGTCCTGTACCCCGCCGTGCTCGGTACCGATAAGGTTGCTGGGCTTTCTAGTGTCAACAGTTCTCCTAGACTGCGTCTGTTACACTTCTCTCCAGTGTTCCTAATACCGGTCCCCGACTCTTGTGGTACCGGACCACCGTTTGCGACCCAAGCTGTTGCCTCCCTGGGAGCTCCATCTCCCATGCTCCTCTCTCTCTGAGGGCTACCACTGTTTTCTTTGTCTCCCCTCCCACCAGTCAGCCTGACCCCTAGGTGGGCGGCCGTGCTCCAACTTGACCAACCCACTGGTGTGTCTGTCCAGCCCTGGTGTGAGTTGTGGTTGGGATTTGTAGTGCAGATGTCAGTGACACTGTTGATGGGAACCATGGGGGGTAGGCCCTGCACCCTGGTGTCAGGATGCAGTTCCCTGCAGCACCCTGACCTAGTCAGGGGCGCTACACATGCTGATTACAGACTGCATCAGCCCCCTACAGTGTACTAGTCTGCATCATTTGGAGGACAATTATGCAGTCTAACTAAACTATGAAACAATGAGGGAACAGCCATGTTTATCTTCCTCCAATCCTGTGAGGCATAATGCCCTGAAATGGGAACTAAGGGATATAAAAAGGGCCTGCTCCTGTCACTGGTGTGATTCTATAGGACTTTAGCCTAGGGACCATGGTTCCAGCTGTTGGATTACAGAACTGCTCCACTGACCCAACATTGAGCTCACAAATTTATTTGGAGAACCCAGATTGGGACAATCCAATCACCTGTGCTCAGTCAACTTCCTAAGCTTGCCGATATCTCCTCTCAGTGGGTGTCTACCAAAAAGAGGGTGCTGCTGGCTAAGATAGTGGCCCTGGATGCCTCGAAGTCGCTGAGGTACTAATGGCCAGCGAGCCAGCGGAAGGGCGAGACTGTGTCACTTGCACTATCTTGTGTCTTTGCTGGGAAACTACTATATGCTTTTGACTTTTGATAACCCAATAAAGTCTTACTGGAGTGTGGTACCCTTACTCTGTGTTGTTTGTATAGTGTTCTGCCCACAGGGAAGGAGTACGGGCATTCAGTGGGATGAGCTTTGGCCCATGAGGTCCTTCTAAAGACACCAAGGTCATTGAACGAGAGAACCCCCTGACCGTTGTGTCTCCACAGATGGAATTGTTAAAGTTTTGCAAAATTAAATTGAGAAAGATTTTTTTTTTTTTAATTGTTACATTTTTTAATTCTTATATTCGACTCACAGATAACTGAGGTTGGCAGATCTAACTGGATAAAAAAAAAATCTGGTTTCGGGCCGGAATTGATCCTGAATATCTGGCCGTATGCTGGTCCCCATATAAATCTGTGGGGACCAGAATACGGCAAGTAAAAATGGTGGTAGATGGGATAGGTGAACTGGAGCAAGCGCTTTATACTTACCAAGTCTCCAGTGCAGCTGTAACTGCTTTCAGGCCACTCATTCGTCTTCCGGGGTTGCTCATTATTGCTCTTCCATATCCACTGCTTCCCCAACCCACCGGCAGTCATGGCATCTGTGATTTGGTGCAGTCAGATGCGCCCCCAGCCTGTGTAACAGCATCTGACTGCAACCAATCACAGACCCTGCCTGCAGGTCACTATAGATTAGAGTAAAAAAAAATTAAAAATAAATTGGTGTAGGGTCCTCCTGTATTATGATATCCAACACAGAGAAAGCATACGGCTACAGGCTGAAACCCTGAGTCGTGCACTTATCTTTGCTGTGTATCAAAAGAGAAACTGCATGCAGCTTTTTTTTTTAAATATTTATTTAACAAAATCATTTTAAAAAACGGCGTGCGGTCCCTCTCCCACAATTTTGATACCCCGGTGTGGTGGCAATCGGGGTAGTAAAGGGTTAATAACAGCTCACAGCTGCCACTAAGTTCTATATTAGTAATGGGAGGCGTCTGGAGGACACCCCATTACTAATCTGTAAGTGAAAAGAAATAAACACAAATACCCCAAAAAACTATTTGAAATAAAATACAACAAAAAACACCATCTTTCATCAATTTATTAACTCCAAAACACCCAGGTATGATGTAATTCCCACGAGTCCCACCACGATTTCAGTTCTGCTACATCTGAAGTCACAGTGAGCGGCCATAGAACATGACTGCCCGCTGTGAGGTTTAGGCAGATAATGAGTCACAGTGATCAACTGCCAAGAGATGTATATTTGGTGCTGAAATATTTTACACCATATTTATGCACCCAATCTACACTGCAAAAAAACGCATCACTACCACATCATACCGCATGCGGTTTTGATGCATTTTTTTTGCCAAGAGGTGTAGAGTGGATGCATGAATATGGTTTAAAAATTTCAATACCAATTGAGTCAAATAGCAGAATCTAATTTCATAAATTATCTATTAATCAAAGACTTGAACACTTTTTCCATTCGTAGACCACTTACAGAAACATTTATTTTATTTGGTTCTCTTTATCTATTTCTAGACTAAGGGGGGCTTTACACGTTGCAACATTGCTTCCGAAATATCGTCGGGGTCACGTAGTTAGTGACGCACATCTGGCGCCGGTAACGACATTGCAACGTGTAAATCCTAGATGCGCCGATAAACGATTGCAAAAGCGTCGAAAATCAGTGATCTGTGGAGCGTCGTTCATTTTCATTATGTCGGGTCGACCGCAGGTACGATGTTGTTTGTCGCTCCTGCGGCAGCACATATCGCTGTGTGTAAACCCGCAGGAGCGACAAACATCTCCTTACCTGCGTCCCGACGGCAATGCGGAAGGGAGAAGGTGGGCGGGATGTTATGTTTCGCTCATCTCCACCGCTCCGCTTCTATTGGCGGAGATGAGCAGAGACGTCGTAGTGACGTCGCGGTGACGTCGCTGTGACACCGCATGCACCTCCCCCTTGAAGGAGGGATGGTTCGGCAGTCACAGCGACGTCGCCGAGCAGGTATGTGCGTGTGAAGCTGCAGCAATCACCATATATCGCATGTGCGACGGGGGCGGGTA
Source organism: Anomaloglossus baeobatrachus (assembly GCF_048569485.1). Taxonomy (NCBI): domain Eukaryota; kingdom Metazoa; phylum Chordata; class Amphibia; order Anura; family Aromobatidae; genus Anomaloglossus; species Anomaloglossus baeobatrachus. The sequence goes on from NC_134357.1 coordinate 386,893,061, forward strand.
CTATCGCGCTCGGCATCGCTAGCCAGTGCTAGCGATGTCGCTACGTGTAAAGTACCCCTAAGAGTTTACAAACTTTTAAGCCCCACTATAACTATTAGCACCAATGACGACATGATATAAGTTTTCAATGTATATGTTGGACTTTTGATGGTGGAGGCCCAAAGATGATTGCTACCTCTGCACATGCTGAAATTCAGCATGTTTAGGTTAAGTTTTATATTCTTCTTAAAAACAAACCAACCCAAAACTGTTTTCTGTGTAACCAGGAATCTTAATGGGTAATTGGACATCAGTAAAACAAACTATTTCTATGATCATACACTCTATGCAAAGAATCAGTCACCTCAATTTATTCAGGCAGTCAAGCAAAATGGTTATTCCCTGCAGCTTTATTCAAACCGTTTTCATAATAGGTGTCAGGAAACTGCGAAGTGTTCATTATTTACACATAATTAATCCAAACTATGAGCGGAGTTACCTTCTGTAGGCTAAAACACATAATTGGTTTTTGTACCTGGACGGTAAGCAATGTTCCCTGAAAACAAATATGCTGCAGGTGCACAGTGCTGGTATGCAGAGCAGATAAAGGTTGGTGGTCAGCTCCACTCAGTGTAAAGATGCAAGGTCGGAAAAAGTCTAGTTGGACTGTGGCCGGGAGTACGGGTACAGAAATAAAATCCAAGCACCAGCAATTTAGTGACAAGTTTGGAATGTACGGTAATTTAAACTTTTAGCAAATCAGGTTGGGAGACCCTCAACTGGAAAGGAAGAGGCTGCAACCAAGTCCCTCTATCAATAGAAATCCAAAATTCTACTGTACCCAGCTAAATATATTCACTATCAATACATTTTAGGAGCACAACATTGTGAGCTAATGTCCCACAGCCACAAGTAGACATATAGCACTAGCCTAAAAGTATCTGAATACATATTTGTAATTCCAATAAAAATATATGGAAGAAAGCATCACGCAACATGTCAGTAACTTTTTATAAAGCAAAGTTCCCATTAGAAAACTTATTTATCTACCATCTCCAGCGTCAATGAATAAGATGATTACAAGACATTACAATGTCACTGCGGCACAGGAGCCAGTGTGCCCACTGACCACATCACAATGTACAGAGGTAAAAGCAGCTGTGTCTTGGACCAGTGGGTTGCCTCCTGCAAATGTGATCATTATCAGATTTCCTACTGAGCACGCTCATGTAAAAGCCATTACAGCATAACGGGCACACTTACAATGATCAAATCCTGTACATTGATACAATGTAATACATTGTAATACAGTACAGCATAATACATAGTAATACAATGATTTCTAACTTGTAGGCTAGCTAGGGGCAGATGGCCGTATTTGCGGTCCAATCCAACAAAAAATTGCGGTTCGGTTCCAACCCCTCTAACATTGCACACTCAGACCAATGTAATTCTACGCAGACATGTACAAGTCTGATTTATCAATAGACCGACCCAGTCTGAGAAAAAAAATTGCTGCATGCTCGATTTGTATCCGTAAATCGGATCGCACTTGCCATGCAAGTCAATGGGTGCAGGGAACAAATCGGACTGAACTAGGATGACATCCGAGTGCAGTCCGATTTTCATTGACTGACAGAATGGAGAAGATAAAGATTTTTTTTTCTTTCTTCTCCATATTTGAAAAAAATTGGATTACACTCTGATCACAATCTGACCACTCTGATCAGTCTGATCAGAGTGTGATTAGCAAAACTGATTACATTTTATCGGCTCAGAAAAAAACGGTCTTCTGCACATAGCCTTACACTGTGGGTAAGGCTGGGTCCACATGGGGATTACTGCGATCCCCTCGCATGACACTCGGCTCACGCGGGCAGTACAGCAGAGCCGAGTGTCATGCTAGTGTCCCAGCGAATGAGGTCCGATTGTGTGAGTGGACCTCAGCTGCGGGGGGCGGGCCACCACTGAGAAGGGGCGGGCCAGCGCTGAGGAGGGGAGAGAGGGATTTATCTCCCTCTCTCCTCCGTAGCCGGCTATTGCCATTCTCGCACTGCACTCGCTGTACACCGGTGTACCGCGAGTGCAGTGCGATTTTTCTCTAGCCCCATACACTTGAATGGGTGCGGGAGAAAGAGTCTCGCATTATAATCGCAGCATGCTGCGATTGTTGTCTTGGTCCAATTAGGAATGAGAAAATAATCACTCATGTGTGCTGACACACAGGCTAACATTGGTCCGAGTGGAATGCGATGTTTTATTGCACTCCACTCACACCGTTTTTCTCGCCGTGTGTCTTAGGCCTAAGGCTGAAAATACACAGTAGATGGTCTTATCACTGGCAGATTTCAATGCGTTGATGTCAAAAGATAATGAATTAATGAAGGCAATAAAAGTCCACTTGCACCCTACTGCAAATCGTTGCAGAATCCCCAGCTAGAATCTGCAGCCAATTTAAAGCATCTGAACATATCCTCTTAGGGCAATGATAGAATTCTTCCTGGCCGTTCTGTGTCTACATAGGGCTCAAATTTTATATAATGTAAAAATTGGTGGCATGTTCCATCAGATGGTAATATGACCTATTCTTGTGTTAAATGTACTATGTCAGCACATGACCACCCCCAAACTGCTTATATGGGTATGTAGGTTAATGAAACAATGCTATTTGTAACTTTATTTAACACTAGAAGTCCCAGAAATTTCGAGCTCCTCCCTGAAGTCCCGAAAGAGGGTCAAATGACACTTAGTCCAAACTGACAACTCTGATGGCTCCAATTAGCATCCTTTCATTTGTAAATGTGGCCATTGCCTGAGGAATCTGCAGGGGGAAATAGTGTTGATCCACCTCAAGAAAGGTCTTGTAAGAGAGTGTAAACAAAAGAATGTTATTCGACCCGTCTCTGGGTTCCAAAGGTAGAAATGTTAAATGACCCCTCTCTGGGACTTCTAGTGTTAAGCAATTAATTGAATTACTGAAAGTGTTTCAAACCACATGAAAATGATTCTGAAGTACTTTGGGTGTGAGCCTCTGACTTCACGGCTGAGCTCCCTTCCTCATGACAAGTATTCTGCTTGACTGACACCACACCAGCTGTGTAGTCAAGCTAGTGAGCCATCAGCCAAGCAGAAAAAGGTAGCACTAGGCGCTGAATAGAGCCACAGAGGTAGAGGCTCAGGAAGTGCTTCAGCTTCCCAAAGTACTGTAGACTTATTTAATATGGAATAAAATAAATCATTGCTCTATCAGTAATGAAGCAACAAATTGTTTAAATGGGTTCTCCAAGAATAGAAAAAAAAACACAACTAATGCATATGTCACTTTAGAATAAAAATGGCCATTGTCTTGGTTTGCTGACAGAAATGTGCCCTAGAGTTTAGGACAGAAGCCTATTAAGGCCCCGTCACACTAAGCAACATCGCTAGCCACATCGCTGCTAACGAACAACTTTTGTGACGTTGCTAGTGATGTTGCTGTGTGTGACATCCAGCAACAACCTGGCCCCTGCTGTGAGGTCGTTGGTTGTTGCTGAATGTCCTGGGCCATTTTTTAGTTGTTGCTGTCCTGCTGTGAAGCACAGATCGCTGTGTGTGACAGCGAGACAGCAACAACTAAATGTGCAGGCAGCAGGAGCCGGCTTCTGCGGAGGCTGGTAACCAATGTAAACATCGGGTAACCAAGAAGCCCTGTCCTTGGTTACCCGATATTTACCTTTGTTACCAGCCTCCGCTCTCACTGTCAGTGCCGGCTCCTGCTCTGTGCACATGTAGCTGCAGGACACATCGGGTTAATTAACCCAATGTGTGCTGTAACTAGGAGGAGAGCAGGGAGCCAGCGCTAAGCAGTGTGCGCGGCTCCCTGCTCTGTGCACATTTAGCTGCAGCACACATCGGGTAATTAACCCGATGTGTGCTGTAACTAGGAGAGCAGGGAGCCAGCGCTCAGTGTGCGCTGCTCCCTGTTCTCTGCACGTGTAGCTCCGTGCACTGGTAACCAAGGTAAATATCGGGTTGGTTACCCGATATTTACCTTAGTTACCAAGCGCAGCATCTTCCACGCGGCGCTGGGGCTGGTCAGTGGTTGCTGGTGAGCTCACCAGCAACTCGTGTAGCCACGCTCCAGCGATCCCTGCCAGGTCAGGTTGCTGGTGGGATCGCTGGAGCGTGGCAGTGTGACATCTCACCAGCAACCTCCTAGCAACTTACCAGCGATCCCTATCGTTGTTGGGATCGCTGGTAAGTTGCTTAGTGTGACTGGACCTTTAGCATGTGCAGGAGGAAGTTCCACCATCACTTCATGTGTTGGAAGATTTGCTCTTGATAGTAAAGATACCAGGCTTGCTGAGGCAACAAGAGGGAGCTCACACTGCTGTCCATCTGAACTTATACTGGAGATACCAGAGGTTCTGCGGTAAGAAGAGTTTACTCACACTGCTGTCTACCTTGTCTTTCTAATCTAATACTGGAGATACCAGAGGTGCTGTGGTAAGAAGAGGCTGCTCACACTGCCTTTTTAAACTAATACTGGAGATAACAGGAATGCTTAGGTAAGAAGAGGCTGCTCACATTGCTGTCCACCCTGTCTTTCTAATCTAATACTGGAGATACCAGAGGTGCTGAGGTATGAAGAGGCTGCTCCCACTGCTGATGTGTATCTGATCTTATACTGATAACAAGGTTGCTGAGGTAAGAAGAAGCTGCTCATACTATCGACTCTTTCTAATCTAATACTAGGGGTACCATTGGTGCTGAGGAAAAAAGAGGTTACCCACACTGCTGTCTACCCTGTCTATCTGATCTGATACTGGAGATACCAGGAGTGCTGAGGTAAGAAGAAGCTGCTTACACTTCTATTCACCCTTTTCATCTGATTTTGTAATGGAGATACCAGGGGTGCTTAGTTAAGAAGAGGTTGCTTACATTGCTGTTCACTCTGTCTTTCTGATCTAATATTAGAAATACCATGAGCTGAGGTAAGAAAAGGCTGCTCACATTGCTTTCGATCCTGTTTTTCTGTTCTAATACTGGGGATACCAGGGTTGCTGAGGTAAGAAGAGGCTGCTCACACTACTATGCACTCTGTTTTTCTGATCTCTTTGGAGATACCAGGCGTGATGAGGTAAGAAGAGGCTGCTCTGCTTACACTACTGTCCACCCTGTCTATGTGATCTAATACTGGAGATACGCAGAGTGCTGAGGTAAGAAAAGGCTAATCCCACTGCTGTCCACTGTGTCTTTTTGAATGACATTACATGGTATAGGTATTTCCAGATCACAGCATGCACATGCTCACAGGCACCTGTCCTTACATTCTATAGTTGGTTTCTGTTAGTGTAAAAAAGTGATGACCATCTTAATTCCATAGTGATTGCTTGCATAGACAAAACAATTGTGATTTGCTAATTAAAATGATTTAATAACCGGGATTTGCGTAATTTGATCTACTGAAAGATAGAATGTTTAGACTATAGGTAGGAAAGGAAAGATGGCAGTGGCTGAGAAATAAGGAGAGCAGGTCATTAGGTGAATAAAGAGGGATGTAGAGAGTGGAGGGGTGAGACTGTCCACCGGAAGAGGGTGGGGGGAGGGGAAGGGAGTATGTGTAAGGCGGGCTTTGCCCGTTGCGACATCGCAAGCTGATGCTGCGATGTCGCACGCGATAGTCCCCGCCCCCGTCGCAGGTACGATATCGTGTGATAGCTGGCGTAGCGAAAATCATCGCTACGCCAGCTTCACATGCACTCACATGCCCTGCGACCGTCGCTCTGGCCGGCGAACCGCCTCCTTCCTAAGGGGGCGGGTCGTGCGGCGTCACAGCGACGTCACACGGCAGGCGGCCAATAGCGGCGGAGGGGCAGAGATGAGCAGGATGTAAACATCCCGCCCACCTCCGTCCTTCCGCATAGCCGCCGGCGGCAGGTAAGGAGATGTTCCTCGCTCCTGCGGCTTCACACACAGCGATGTGTGCTGCCGCAGGAACGAGGAACAACATCATACCTGTCGCGGCACCGGCATTATGGAAATGTCGGTGAATGCAACGATGATACGATAACGACTTTTTTGCGCTCGTTCATCGTATCATCTAGCATTTACACACTAAGACATCGCACCTGCGATGTCGTAGTGTGCAAAGCCGCCCTAAGGACTACCCTCACAATTTGTTGTTATGTTTATGAAAGTTTTAAAATGCAATAAAAATGTATCTGATTTATTAAAAAAAAAAAAATTAAGAATTTATTTATAAATGACATTTCCTTTGTTATATTTATTCACAGAGAACCCCATTAATAAAGGTACAGTTTGGCTTATTTTTCAAAGACCTACATACTCTTCTAAGCAGTTTGGGGGAGTAGAATTTGCTGATAGATTTCCTTTTAAAAATAGCTTACTGACAGATATGACAGCTTATTGAGCATATTTAGCCTTTCAAATTCACAATATGTATGCAAAAAATGCAGACCCCCATATGCATTAGGGAAAGGCTGTCCAAAACTGCTAATTTTGGTGTAACTATCCATCTAGCAATCTAATGTATATGGTGGGCTCCCTAATGTCAGTGGGGAGAAGGATCATTTCAATGCCAAATCATTTTGTTTTCCCAGAAGATTAGCAATTGCCAAAGATGTCTGGAGGCGGCTTATTTCACTGTCTTCATTGACAACAGATGTAGCTGAACAAAATGTGCATGTGAATAAGGTAGTTCGGAAAAGTATCTAGCGTGTATGTGAACCAAGAGCCAACCATAATGTGGAAGTCCTGTAGCCTGATTAGTAAATTTTAGATACTTTTTTTATGTTCATTCAAGAATGCAGAATCTTAGATAATCTAATATCTAACATATCTCAGGAATATTAAAGGAATTTTACTGCCTTTCTTAATAAGGATAAAGGTTTCTGACTATTATTGCCAGCCCCTTCAATTTCAGGTTTAATTAACAGCGCCAATGATCTAGATTGTGCACTTTCTTGCTCGTTCTTCTAGCGCCTAGAGGAAAGAATGATTAACCAAAATTCACGTTTACTTCGCAAACGAATTGATGACTCAGCCTTTATCACTTATAGTAAGAAATCATAGGAATTCAGCTTGATCAAATATAAAAAAAAATCATACGTCTACCAGATGAATCAGGAACGTGCTAATACAAATATTAAATGTGTATTTGTATTGTAAGACCCATGCATTTACTAGAGCCCATAGACGCTAAACATGAGACCTCTTTCAGATGTCAAGAATATCAAATCAAATGAAAATGAGCTTTTATTTATTTCAATCTGCTCTGTGGTTTCAGAATAATAGAATCATTTACCTGTGTCATTCGTGAAGTATCATAGCAGACAATAGTTAATCTAGGCTTATGGTCCCATAATGCTGTATAAGGTTACTAATAAACTGTCTCTATGAAATAATAAGCTCAGGAAAATACACAAGAAATCCTATCTACGTCAACACATTTGAAAGGTCAAACCCGGACACTGATTAATATCCGTAGAGGTCAGAAATAGCAATTTACTGACTAATGTATTTTTGATCTGTATCTGTTGTGCAAGGGCATCAGTACCACTGAGGCTTTAGATGCTGTTATGGGGTTCTTTATGAGGGGCAGGTTGACCTACATACACTAAAGGGGTTTTCAGGTATTTTACAAAACCTGGTGTATGGCATTTTCCTAAATACAGAAATTACCCCTACTTGCCTGTTGTATTCTCCTTTGTTCCAGCCCTGCCGCACCAGTTGTCCCTGCAGTGATGACGTCCTGTTGGAAGGAATAGCGTATTTTTACATGACAGGTTCCCTTTAAGTTTTATCACAAGTACAATATGGAGCCCAGTAAGTGACACAGCACTGAAGTCCTGGTCTGTGGCTCTACTTTATGCTGCCCCAGATAAGGCAATGTAAACCTGTGATAGACTTTCTTTAAAGTAAGCATGCATTTTCAAAGACAGAAAGCAAAGGATGAAAGACATTTCTTGGAACATTTGTTTTTAAACAAAAGATCAATCATGTATGAAAAGATCTTTCATAAGACCAAATAATATTTTGCATGTCTTTCCAGGTGATACAGTGTGTCACTTTTAAGCTTGAACGATCATTCATTGTTAAAGGGAATTTATCATTTCACACCTTAAACTATATATATGCACATGTAGCTCTTTTAAAGACAAGACCACCTTTACATGACCAGTCAGTTCCTGAGTTTACTGAGAAATCAGCATTTGACGTAATAAGCAAATGCAGCTGAAGATGTGAAGCCTCTATCACTCCAGCTCTATTTCTGAAGCTTCTGTCACTGCAGCTCCATTCCCTGCCCAGCAGTGCCGCATCCTTATTGACTAACAGCTTCTATACTATATTACCCGGACCATACAATATAATATTACCTATTACTATGACTTTTCTTGACAAAGCGAGCAGACGAGACGCAAAACGTGCGTTGGGGTGTCCAGTCTCGGTCTTCCTGTTGACCTCATTCACTCTTATAGGTAAAATCATATTCTATGGTCTGAGTAGCACTGGCTTTTTTACCCTTTAAAATGATCATTTTTTTACACACCGGATCACTACTTATTCACCTGGTACCACCTAATTCTATATGCAGGCACAGAATCAGACCGGTTCACAATTACACTTTTTAACAGGGACACATGTTCACAATATTATTTTGGTCTCTACAGTTGGGGTTTCTCCATATGAGATACAGCGATATCTTTTCGTAGAAATTGTGATTTTTGTATTACCAATTACATTTGGATCTAATTATTGACCTTTATTGTCATTTTTAAACACTGTTGTGCTTATTGTACTTACCTATGTTTGTCTGTTCATTTAATTTTTAATACTATTTAATAAAAATTGGGTTCTAATTTAAGTGCATCTCAGTCCACATTTTATTTCTCTGACCTTGCCAATGTGCATGTCAACAGTTTGGGGGGTGAAATCCAGCTGAAAAGTTTGTTTTAAAGGGGCTAGTAACCTTTTGGGACAAAGTTTTTTGTTTTTTTTGTTAAATGCATGTCTTTGGGGTTAAAATTAAAATTTAAGAAAAAAATAAGAAAATTGTTCCCAAAGTAGGACCACCCTTTTAAATTCTACACAACAAGCAACTAAGCGGATTTCATCAACCTTGGTGTAATGTGTATGGGCACGTTCAGCATTAGATATAAAATACGTAGACAATATAAAATCCAATTAGGTGATTTCTGTAGTAAATCAACAGATTTTGTAATTTAACAGTTTAATTTTTTTTTCATCCATTTTCTCAATATGGTTCCCTTCCATCGCTTTCACATTTAATTGCTTCTTACAGAGGAATAATTGACTGCTGACACGTCAATTCTCCCTTTGTGATGATAACATAAGTGCATGGAATTATAGTTCTATAATTTGGGTTATAGACTTTAGACACAAAATGTATTTTGAATCAGTGTATGACAAAAAACCCCCTGTTGAAAGCTCTGTATGGCCGCGCTATTTCTCTTTGTCTACTGGAAATATTTAAAGTAAATGTGTAATAATCTACTCATTACAGGACATTAGCCTTGTTCTCGGATCCTGGTAATAGATGTTCTTGCAGAGTGTGATTCAGAAGTTCACTAGTAGATTGAAGCAAACCCATAATAAGACAAGTTCATATCAACTAATGACAACACTTAGATTTCCTATATTGGTTGAAATAGGAGCATTATATGGACCCAACAAACCAGTAAAATGGGGAAAGAATCCAATATTTTATCATTGGGCTTAAAGAAAAGATGGGGAATATAAATATAGACACTGCTTCCAAACAAGAGGGTAAATTTAAGGAAGCGCAAACAGATTTGAGAGGGAGCAGTAAGAATATTGACTATAACAGTGGGAAGAAAGAGCTAACAAATAATGACGTACACCAAGCCTCAAGGTTATATTGAGAAAAAGATTCACAGCACCTATATGAGTAGTCCATGGCTGGCGGACCAGAGCTGTGAATCCCTTCCTACCTTCCGGAATCCACTTCTGATGGTTGGTGGGCCCCTGCAGTGTTATGAGTGTGTTCAATGGTGCACACTCTTCGAAGAAGGCCCCTGTGTAAGAACAGTGTATGGGTCCTTTTCAGTCCAGTAGCTCATCATATCTATCATCTTTGGGTCTTTATGTAATGGAACAAATTACATGACGAGGGTCCTGCAAATCTTTTTGCTCAACTATTCTAAGGGTCCATCCACACAGGACATACAGTATTTGCTGTGGAATTTACACAGCGCCAATATCTCCACAAAGTTGTGCTGATATCATTACATGCGGCTGATCCAAATGTAGAGAATACCCGCAATATAAATTGACAGGCTGAGGCTACAGATGTCAGATCCACAGCTTTGGTCAATTTTTTTCCTATGAGATTTCTCTGCATTAAATGGATGAGATTTCATAAATCTCACCTACAATGCTGCTCCCATCATATGGAGACAATATGTTGCTCAGAAAAGCCAATGAGTAGCCACAATGTGCCATATCTATTTGCAATGAAGTTACAGGACTAAGGGGTACTTTGCACGTTGCGACATCGCTACTGCAATGTTGTCGGGGTCAAATCGAAAGTGACGCATATCCGGCGCCAGTAACGACGTCGCAACATGTAAAGCCTAGATGCACCGATAAATGATCGCAAAAGCGTCGTAAATCGGTGATCTGTGTAGTGTCGGTCATTTTCATAATTTTGCTGCAGCGACAGGTACGATGTTATTCCTCATTCCTGCGGCAGCACACATCGCTGTGTATGAAGCAGCAGGAGCGAGGAACTTCTCCTTACCTGCCTCCTCCGGCTATCTGGAAGGAAGGAGGTGGGTGGGATATTTAAGTCCCGCTCATCTCCGCCCCTCCGCTTCTATTCGCTGCCTGCCGTGTGACGTCGCTGTGACGCCGCACTACCCGCCCCCTTAGGAAGGAGGCGGGTCGCCAGCCAGAGCGACGTCGCAGGGCAGGTAAGTACGTGTGAAGCTGCCGTAGCGATAATGTTCGCTACGGCAGCTATCACAAGATATCACAGCTGCGACGGGGGCGGGAACTATCGCGCTCGGCATCACTACAATCGGCTAGCGATGTCGCAGCGTGCAGAGTCCCCTTTAGAGGATTGTTCAGCTCTCCTGTCTTATTTGTTTTAGTAAATACTTGTATTGCCTATTAAATTATAGACCGTTTTTTAGAATTCTATGTTGTATGGTTGCTCTTTCAATTCTTCTAGAATTTTTTTTATATAAATAGTTTGAAGACTGGTTATTACAATTTACTTGGTTAATAGGTCTTATCCCTACATAGTCTGATTCTCTCAAGCATACATGTCAGTGCAAATGAGGGCATACCGCATTATTGTTACTCCATCAGAATGGTAGTAGGAGAGCTAGTAGGTCATCTCTGAGCCTAAAATCACTTTGTACTTTACCTGTCCTCCCATATATTTCCTATGGGTCTAAGAAAAAATACATTGGTATATGTTGTTATCTCTGACCTCAATCAGTATTGATTTATCTCAGAGTTTGACCTCATGTTTTATTGGGTCTCAACCTTTTGGATAGAGTTCAAAAACTGGACTGGACAATGGAAAATGGGAAGTAATAAAATCATGAAAGCACTTAAACTACAAAAGGTCTAGAAATAACTATGAAATGATCCTACAGCTAGTGTGGAGGAGAGCTTTTCTCATGCGGTCTGTTCAACAAAATCATATAAGAATGTGTCTTGAACTAGAAGAACCTAAGAACTGTCTTAACATGGTTGTCCAGTGAAAACAAGTTCTTATAGGGCTGCCAAGCTTGTAGGTGATAAGCTGCTGATCGGTGGAGGTCCTATCACTGGGATCGCACTGATTGGCAGATCTGGGAAATTTTATCCCTGACTGGGAACTTTTTCCCTGTTACAAAATGGAGTGGCAGGTTGGACGCCGCTTATTCTTTGTGAAGCTGCCGGAAAAATCTTGGTAACGCACTTGGTAGCTCAATAAGGAATGAACGGAGTGGCAGTCGCACATGCACACTGCTGTATTACTGTTTCGAGATAAATAGCACAGGATCCCTGAATTAGTAAAGTACTACCAACCTGTATGAACAATATAAATAATTTTATTAAATAACAAATCCTACAAAAATGTTAAAAACAACACAGATAACCAAAGATTTTATTTGTCTTGATTTTAACATTTTATAAGGATTTGTTATTTAATAAAATTATTTACATTGATCATACAGGTTGGTAGTACTTTACTAATTCAGGGGTCCTGTGCTAATTATGCAATCTTCTCTATTGTATATTGGTGCATTGCATGGATCCTTTTTTGGCTATTGTCTTTATATATTATCCAGTAGTGCCGATCCCCCCCTCCTGTTCTGTTTCGGGATAAAGGCATGGTGGCTTAGTGGTTGGCACTGTTGCTTTGTAGCACTGGGATTCTGGGTTCAAATCCCAAAGAAGACAACATTTCCCAGACGTTTGTATGTTCCTCTGTTTTTGTGTGTTTCTCCCGGTTTCCTGACACACTAATAGGGAATTTAGATTGTGACCCCCAATGGGGACAGTGATTATCATGTTTGTAAAACGCTATGGAATTAGTAGGGCTATATAAGTGACTAAAATAATTAAAGGCATTCCGTTCTGCCAATTGGTGCAGATCCCAGTGGTCACACCGCCACCTGTGGATAAGAGAAAAAAGGTTTGTCTGGTGAAAACAAGTTAAATGCAAAGGGAATTGTTAAAAGTGGCAGATATGTCATCAAAGAGTTGATTGTCATTTTAGGCGTTCCAACTCATAAGAAGACAGGGCTTAAAATGTCCCACAATCCGGGAATTCATTACTGTAAAGTAAATCCACAAAAGTGTCAAAAAAGCCAACGAGATATGGGACATATTTTATCCATCAAAAACCCTGCCCAAAAGAGTCATCATGACACATGTTATATAAGCCGTATAAGCACTCTTTAGATCTCTCTTCAGGATGATGGAAGTATTGAAAAAAATGTCATAACCAAATCATAAGGAGGAAAAGAAAGCGTCCCGTTACTCTACACTGCTTCTGACAGCCAATTTAGTTGCATGCAAATATAGTTCAGTACATTGTTTGGATGGATATGTCCAACAAGGTCTGACTGCTGCTGCAAAAAATTATTTTCACAGGCGTGAAGTGGATGACAGCACGCGCCCGTCTCACACTGCCGCTCCTTATATTCCTCCAGAATGTTTGGGGAGGGTCTTATCTCTTCCTATTACAGACTTGAGTAGTTCTGCCAGGCTTTCCAATCCTTCACCCCGGTCCGCCCGTGTCATTCCGAAGCACACTTTGAGGCTGACCCTTTGAATAAATTGGGAAATAATTACAGGGCTGTCATAAAGGAGGCAGAGGGATATTCAGGCCGAGTATCTGTCTGCAAAGGGCATCTAATCTCCCATCATTTTCTTATGTTTGACAGCAGAGTGAAAGTTTTGAACTGCCAAGTGGAAAGTTGTGTCATACAGGCCGTGTGCACTAATGGCGCAAGCAATCAGGCACATTGATCGGGATACAACTGCAGACGCAGCGTGCACTCATATGACCATTATTCCTGGCAGAAAGCTGCAGCAGGAGGATAATTAGCACAATTATTGCCTGTAGATAAAAATAAATAAACTGTAACCTCCCTCTTTCCCTCCACATCCAGATGGATATTTCTCTTCATATGCAGTAGCACTGAGACAGGCGAGATGCGCTAGACCACTGCCAACTTATTCCACTAATTCTCTTCTTTATCCAGAAATGGAATTGGCTCGGACTACTCGATGCAGGAGACCTTTCTGTGTCCTTACATGTCCCCAAGGTTTAGTAGAAATCCTTGCTCAGCATTTTCTCCCCAGAGCAAAAATGACCTAATATTTTCTAACTAAATAAAAGTATAATGTACAAAGAAAATAGTTATGAATACATTTTATTGTAATGTTACTAGGATTCCATTTAAAGGGAACCTGTCATGTGAAAAAACGCTATTAACCTGCAGCTATAGATCTAGTCTATAGATGAATAGTGTTCTGAACCTAACGACACCCAAATTTAGAGCCTCACTGATTGGAGGAAATTAACTTTATTCCTCCCCACAGTGTTCAGCTCCCAGTCATAAGGGAGGCACTGGCACAGGTTCAGTCACTGCTCAGTGTATATTGAGCGGCGGCTGTAACGGCACCCCTGGCATTCACTGTAGATTCTAGCTTATGTACTCCTTATATAGAGTATGATGGCTCCCACAGCTCCCTATACACACACTATGATATCCAATACCCCACGTATACACAGTATGATAGCCAAGTCCTCCCTATATAGAGTATTGTGTCCCCTACAGCTCCCTAAATACAGTATGATGACCCATAATCCACTTATAAATTGTATGATGCCCCATAGGCTCTCTATACACAGTATGATGCCAGACATACATAGCATGATGGTCCCGACAATACATTCCCCATTATGATGCCACGACAACTGACAGGACATATTATATATATATATATTGTGAGGTAGCACGGTCGGCTGCGCAGCAGAAGACACGGGATCCAGGCATTAAGGTTCACTGCACACGGTTTTAATGTCCAAACGAAAGTCCACAACAATATACATGTGCCTCTCCAACAGAGAGCTCAGGGAGTTCTGTTCACTCCCCCACACCCGGCACACCTGCCCTTGTTACTGTTTCCACTGTTTCCATTTAACCCTTCCTTCAGCCTGTAAGGAAACAGCATTAACCCTAGAGTGGATTTACTTTCTATCATGGAGTGAGCACAACCAGGGCGAGACATACCGGCCGTCATAGATAACCCCGGTCACAGTCTCACATATCCCCCCCCTCAGTTCAAGCGAGCGGGGTTGAACTCCTGCCATCAAACACGGGCCGCGGGACAAGGCATCGGCGTTGCCCTGTAACCTACCGGCCCGGTGTTCAACCGTAAACCGGAAGTTCTGCGGAGAAAGGAACCACCGGGTAACCCGGGCATTCCGTTCCTTGGCGGACCTCATCCAGACCAGGGGAGAGTGATCCGTCACCAAGCGAAACCGCCGTCCCAGCAGGTAATAGCGTAGGGACTCCAAGGCCCACTTGATCGCCAGGCACTCCTTCTCCACTACGCTATAATTCCGCTCGGGAGGGGTGAGCTTCCTGCTTAAGAAGGTGACGGGGTGTTCCTCCCCATGAACCACCTGAGACAGCACTGCCCCCAGGCCGACCTCTGAGGCGTCAGTCTGTACTATGAACTCCTTCCGGAAATCAGGGTGTACAAGAACGGGCTGTCCGCACAGGACCTCCTTCAGGGGCCAGAAGGAGTCCTCGGCCTGCGGAGTCCAGCGCACCATGACGGACTTCTTGCCTTTGAGAAGGTCCGTCAAGGGGGCTGATAGTCCCGCAAAATCCTTTACAAACCTCCTGTAGTACCCCACGATACCCAGGAAGGCCCTAACCTGCTTCGTGGTCAGGGGTCTAGGCCACTTCTGGATCGCCTCAACCTTGTTAATTTGGGGCTTAATCACTCCTTGGCCTATCACGTAGCCCAAGTAGCGGGCTTCCGTGAGTCCCAACGCACACTTCTTGGGATTGGCTGTCAATCCGGCTGTTCGAAGCGCGTCCACCACCGCTTGTACCTGTTCCAAGTGGGTCTGCCAATCGGAGCTGTAAATAATGATGTCATCAAGGTACGCTGATGCATACGCCTGGTGGGGTTCCAGCACTAAGTCCATCAACCTCTGGAACGTGGCCGGAGCGCCATGTAACCCAAAAGGCAAGACAACATAGTGGAAGAGACCCTCCGGCGTAACAAAAGCGGTTTTCTCCTTGGCGGACTCCGTCAGTGGCACCTGCCAGTACCCCTTGGTCAGGTCGAGCGTGGTAAAATATCGCGCCTGTCCCAGCCTATCAATCAGCTCATCCACCCGGGGCATGGGGTAGAGATCGAACTTGGATATTTCGTTCAATCTCCTAAAGTCATTGCAGAACCTTAAGGAGCCATCGGGTTTTGGTATTAGGACAATCGGACTAGCCCATTCACTTCGGGATTTTTCGATGACCCCCAGGCGTAACATTGTCTTTACTTCCTCCGATATGGCTTGTCGTCGAGCCTCTGGTACCCGGTATGACTTCAGGCGTACCTTCAGGTGGGGCTCGGTGACAATATCATGTCGTATCAGACTGGTCCTACCGGGCAGCTCGGAGAAGACATCGGGGTTCTGCTGAACCAACCGTCTGGCCTCTCGCCTCTGAGTCTTGGTGAGGGCTTCTCCAATCCTTACTTCCGGTTCGTCCTCTCCAGAGGTCGCTGGAGCCGGATGTGAACGACCTGAAGAGGAGGGAGGTGGGGAAAAAACAGCCATCAGGCTTTCCCGTTCCTGCCAAGGTTTTAATAAGTTGACATGGTATATTTGTTCAGGTTTCCGCCTACCGGGCTGCAATACTTTATAGTTAACCACCCCGACTCTTTCCTTTATCTCGTAGGGGCCTTGCCACTGAGCCAGGAATTTACTCTCCGCCGTGGGGATTAATACCAACACCCGATCCCCGGGTTTAAAGGTCCGCACGGTGGCTTGTCTATTGTAGCGGCCGCTTTGCGCGGCCTGAGCCTCCTGTAAATGCTCCTTCACAATTGGCATGACCGCGCTTATGCGGTTCTGCATACCCAAAATGTGTTCAATCACACTTTTATGGGGGGTGGGCTCTTGCTCCCATGTTTCCTTTGCCAGGTCCAACAATCCCCGGGGATGTCTCCCGTATAACAATTCAAAAGGCGAAAACCCCGTGGATGCCTGTGGCACCTCTCGTATGGCAAACATCAAATAGGGAAGCATCATATCCCAGTCTTTCCCGTCTTT